>NC_074720.1:40628644-40793644 GCF_947242115.1 Biomphalaria glabrata
AATGGAACTATTTATTTTGTTTCACTACCCTATTATGATTAAACTATTTGTATGTAATCAGGAAATGTTCTATAAAGTATACAATTATAGAAGAATGCATGCTCTTTTTATCAAACACAAATTACATTTTATAAAATCAAAATTTAATTTAATTTAATAGGGTCAAATCAACGTATCGTCAGTTAGGAGTGAAAGAGTTAATATTCACTTCATCTAAATAGAATTTCTTGAGACTGCCAAATTCAGCTTTATCTTATATATGTAAAGTACTACAGCATTAATATATCAAGAACCATAGTAACATACATGTAGAAGTATTGCAACATTATAAATATCTTGAGAGTTTTAGTTGCACAAGGCTCTAATATGTTTGTTCCAGAATGTGATTACTTTGACAAAATTCTGAACAAATTATATTTTTGGCATTAATAAAATCATCAACTATCTTATTTAAAATTTGTTTATTGATTCATCTTGTAGTCAAGAAGGCGAGGAAAGACAGATAGTCAATCGTCCAGCCATCCCCGTAGAAACGTTGCTGTCTAGCTCAGCTAAATCATCTCGACTACCATTGAGCTTCTCCCAGCCTAAGAGGTGAGACAGCCGTACATGCCTTTTTGTTGTGTACAGCTATGTTTGCGTTTGTTACTGGAGCTGATTGAATGAGAAATAGTGAATAATTTTTCAATATTTTTTGGGTGCATGGAATTCTGATGAATTTTTGAAATATATCTGAGAGATCAATATCCTATCAATTTATTGATTAAATTTTGGCAGAGTAAATATTTACAAGTGAAAATGGTTTAGAATATTTGAAATGAGTGTGCAAAATTTGTCTTAGGATGATAAACTCTTTTATCTCCGTAATTATTTTCCACGTTCTGACAGAATTGTTCATTTTTCACATTTGTACATTCTACCCTGTTATGATTAAACTTCAATTACATTTTTGTTTGTAATCAGAAAACATTACTTTTGGTATAGAATTATAGGAGAATGCATGCTCTTATTATATAACACAAATACAAGTTTATAAAACCAAAAATTAATTTAATATAATGTGGTCGAATCAACATGGTATCTTTAATTAGGACAGATGGAGTTTCAAAAACAAATGAAATTATGTCAAGGTTGGACAAAATTCTTTGTTAATGGAGTAGCATCAAGCCGTATGAATAGAAACATTATGTGGAAATTCTTTTGACATATATATGATTATTTACTGGCACTTACAAGTATTTTAAGAATTCTTTGATCATTAGGATTACAATATTGCAATTTGAATGTAAATGAAAAGATGAAAAGAATGGGTTACATGTTTTTGTTTTTTAATAATAGGAAGATAATTGTTACTGAAGCTCCTGCATCAAATGTTTGTAGTCCAGCTGTATCTACATCCTTTGACTTGCTAGGCTCAATCATGCAGAACCAGGACTTGCTCCACAAAGGCAGTAAACATGTTACTATAAATAGAGATGGTGAGCCATTTAAGTTTTAGACTTCTTGTAGAATTACAGTTAAAAAAAGAAAGTAAAGTTTCCCTTTCAGACCTTGTGATCTGTGGGGCAGATGATAAGGTCATCTGTTTGTATGGCTAGCGGTTCATGAACAGGGTGTCATTAGGCCAGCACAATGACCAACAACTTTTACTTTTCCCTAGCTAGAGTTAGGTACCAATTAGGGGTGGACTCAGGGGCACCCTAAAAATCCTGAAATTCAAAATCCAAGTCTTCTCAGAGATTCAAACTCAGGACCCTGGGTTCAGAAGTTGAACTCTTAACCACTCAGCCACTGAGCCCCAGAGAAGTACAGTAGAAGTACATTGTAAAACAAAAGTCCATGTGGCAGGTGATGTAGATCTCATACATTTCTGCTGGCCATGGTTTATGAAATGATTTGCTCAACATTTGTCAGTAACCCAATAGTACAGGAGTGTCTTTTAACTCTGGTGTTAGACCACAGAACTTTCAGTCAAATTATATAGTTGCTTATATAATAGCATAGCCTACATGAATATTTTTAAGTTATTAATTTTAACCTGTTTATTTGGCCCTTACAATGTTGATTTGGGAGGGGGGGGGCTTAGTGGTTGAGTGGTAGCTTTGGGTAGCCTTTAAATTAGGGAATCCCTAGGTTTGAATGTCTGTGAAGCCTGGATTTTTTTATTTCATATTTTTAAGAACATCAAACTCAAATGGGTACTTGACATTAATTGGGAAAACAAAGGTGGTTGGTCATTAAGCTGGCCACATGACACCCTTACTAAAATTTACATCATCTGCCCCATAGATCACAAGATCTAAAAGGGGTACTTTACTTTTTTCTTGTGCAATTTTTATTTAGAGCAACCTAATGATTAGACAGTATCATTCTTGAATAGAAACATTTGAATGGATAACGTTTGTTACAATAAAGTGTTTTTCTTGGTATCAGGATCATTGAGTGCAGTCTCACCAAGTTCATCCCCTGTCAAGAAATCACCTCTCCCTAGTGTGTCCCCAAGTACATCCAGAGAATCATCAACATCAATGGCTAAGCAAAATAATACCAGTCCTTCATTACATGCAAGCACATCAAAGATGAATTCCCCATCTCCAAGGAAAGAAAATTTTGACAACAAATCCCCTAAAACTGCAGTGACCCTGGAAGCTGAATTCCAGAAAGCAGCAAGTTCTGATGATGAGCTTATGAATTGTGAGGTCAGTGAAAGAAAGAGTCCATCAAGAGATCAATTGTCTAGTGACGTAAATAATGTTCAAGTCGTTCGACAGGAACCAACTGAAGTGTCAATTCAGAACACTCCACATGAGACTGAGTCGAGGGATATTTCTGTGGGTCAGTCATTCAAGGAAATCAAACAAGAGCTCCAAGAACAAACTTCTTATGAAGAAACTCAGACAAGTGGCAGCATCACAGAGGATTGCAAAAACAGAATTGACGAAAACGTGAATGGTGAGTTTTCTGAAAATGTAATTGAAAATAAAGATGTGAAAAAGGAGTTATTCAATCACAGGAGTGATACAGATGTGAAAAAGGAGTTATTCAATCACAGGAGTGATACAGATGTGAAAGAGGAGTTATTCAATCACAGGAGTGATAAAGAGGAAGGTGAGGCTTCTGAAACAGAGGAGGAAGATATGAAAGATGATCATGAAGAAGGGGAGATAGTTGAGGATGAAGAAGACTCATGTAAAGTCAAGAACATTGTCAGTGATACCATGCAAATGAACAATGATGAAGAATGCAAAAAGCAGCTTCCTATCGACGCCACCGTTGCTCCTGAAGCAAAGCTAGAACTTGAGAATCCAGAGAAGGAATCGGATGAAGAATCTAGTGATGACGATGAAACATTTGTCATTCATCCATTCACACTTGCTAATTTTCTCACCCTTCTGAAATCTTCAGAGAGCAGTGAAGCCAAAAAGAAGAAAGAACCAAAGAAAGAAGTGCAGGAAGAAAAAATACCAACAGAAACTGTGGCTGAAGATAAATCTACTCATGCCATTAGTATCTTAGACTTCATAGGTAATGAAAGTGCCAAAAAATTTGGGCTAGGTCTGCCTGACCCTCAGCAAAACAAACTTAGGGAGAAAAGAGTACCTGGAATGTCTAGAGGTTTGTCTGATGGACCTTTTAACCACAGAGGCAGAGGCAAAAGGCTGAATAACTGGTCGACGCGATGGCAGCCGCAGGACATTGGGGATAACGAAATAGATGAAATGGAAGAGGAGAGCCCCCAATATGAAAACAAAAAAAGATTTCCAGCCACAAGGCCTTACACTAAAGGAACTTTGAGACATAGATCAAGCTCATTAGAAAAAAAATATCTTCAGATAGAAAGCCGTCGAGGTTCCGACTCTCTCGACAAGAAGCCATCAAAGTCTAAACACCATGATGATAAAAGTAGCAAGAAAAGTTCTAAAGACAAACGGAAAGTGAAACGAAAGAGGAACTTTGAGTATGATTTCAATGATGATGATGAAGAAGAGGAACCTAGAAAGAAATTGAAGCGTGGGAAGTTAAAAAAAAAGCCCCGGTGGACTAAAGAGGAGAGCAAAAGCTCTAGCAGTGAAGAGGAAGAAGAAGATGATGAAGTCAGTGACCAGGAAAAAGAGGAGATGAGGGTGGTGGATGATGACTCGGTTCCCCATCCTCCAGAAGAGCCTCCGGAAGAGCCACCAAACCCTCCTCTTCCACCAACTCCTCCACCACCACCAGCTACATATCAGCCTTCAGCCTATGCTCAGTCTCTGCCTCCAGTAACAGTCTCTTTGCCGCATTATGGTCAGCCTCACACTCATGCTGTCCAGACTGGTCAATCTCACCCTCAGACTGTTCAACCTCATCCTCAGACTGTCCAGTCACATCCTCATGCTGTACAACCTCATCCTCATGCTGTCCAGCCACATCCTCATGCTGTCCAGCCACATCCTCATGCTGTCCAGCCTCATCCTCATGCTGTCCAGCCTCATCCTCAGACTGTTCAACCTGGTCAAAATCCATATGGTCAACCATCTTATCCAGCACCGAATGGTCAGCATTCCTATACTCACCCAATGAGTCATATCAATCCCCGACACCCATACCCAGGAATGGTTCACCCATCTTATTCCTCATACTATGGGCATCCGACTGCAGGTGTTCCTAGGGGACCTCATCCACCTGCTGTAGCTGCAGGTCATCCAACTACAGTGCCACCTCATCCTGCCTATGTGGCAGCATCAACAGCAATGCGACCCACCACACACATTCCCATGAATGGACACCTAAGACCAGGCTACCCTACCCCGACACACCCTCAGGGTCAAGCGGCCACCACTCCATACTCCAGAGCCCCTTACCCATTAAGGCCATCAGCCTTGTCCCAACCAACCACAGCCAATCAGATGCCACTATATTCCAGTGGCACTGTGCCAGCAGGATACGCTTCACACCAACAGGCAGCGCCTCGACCACCTTATCCTACCCCCTCCCACTATGCTCAGCCTGCAACTCCCATCACCAAGACTGACACCCGCACATCAGCAGTTCCTCTGACATCATCCCGGCCATTGAATCCCCCGGAGCCTCCACCACCTGAACCTAGAAGTCTATCTAAGCATTCAGAGAACACTCAGTCTAAGAGGGAATCCTTGAGATATTCCCAATTAATATCCCACAAAATCAGAAGCCCTCCTGAGCCTCCAAATGATAGAAGACCTACCAGTTATTGTGTGTCACCCGAGGCCCCTAAAGAGAGAAGGCCTGCCAGCTACTGTATATCGCCACCCATGCCTACATTCAAAGGAGTAACTACATTTGATAAAGTAGACTCCAGCATTTTACTTAGTGAGGTAATTATGATTTTAAAAATATAAATTCATTCAATAACGTGGAGAACAGTAAGTGATTCCTGTTAAAGATCTAGTTATACAATTTTGACTGAAACACAGTAAGAGATTGAATTGAAGACTTGTTAATTAATTATGTCTACAAGACAGCAGCTACTCAAATACTTTCCCAAGTAATGTCTATTTTATGATTTAATATCTAATAGACAGTCTACTGAAAGAGTTATTTCCTCATAGAGCCTTGAATTGAATGGGTAGAAAATTTTTGTCTCTTAAGAAATCAGATCTCAATTGAATTAATTTATTTACAATTTCAAATAAACGCCTGTTTTTTTGTTTATATTGCTAATATTTGCCATCTCACAGACATATTGTTCAATGTTTTATGTCTTGCATATAACTGGAATATAGATCAAAACAAAAAGAAACTCTTACAATTCAAACTGTATAAAATTATTAAATAAAATTAATTCATAGTCATTACCTTTTAAATGATAATATTTTTTATCTTCTCTTAGTTAATTGTTTGAAATGATATATGTTAAGCTTTTATTTTCATTTCTAATGGTATTTCTCCTGCAATGCTATACCTTAAATTTTTCATTTTGACCTTGAAATTCCCAATTTTAATCTTCAGAACCTTTGAAAAAAAAAAGCTTGAACAATTTTCTTGAACTTGGCCTTGAACCAAGTGATTCTATTTATGATTCTATTGAAGATCCGTTTCTAAACCGAAAAGCTGGACATCTTTAAACATTTATCATTGGCAGGTTAAAAAAGGTTTTCGGCAGCTTGTTGAAGACGCAGTCAGATGTGCACTCAAGTCTGCCTGGAGCGCTAAAAAAATCACAAAAGATGAATATAAAGATATTTTCAAACGAGCTGTGGAGAAAGTGAGTTTTACAAATTAGAAGCTCTTAATTAATACTTATTCAAACTTGTTTCCTCACTTAGTACATCATAGTGGTATGCCTACCTTTTTAGTGAAGGCCTTTATATCTGCAAACACTCAGCGATTACCATTTACTTAAATGATCAAGTTTGAAAATTTATAGTAATTTCCGAGCTGGTCTGTCAATCTATGTGGTTGATGGTGCATAGTAATTTATGAAAACTTATCATTCCATGAGCCACATTCATCACTTTGATTTGGTTTACACAGTGTATCTATCTTTTTTATCTTGTTATTTACAGGAGACATATTCATTTCTTGGACACTGGTTTGATTTACACATTGTATCTTTATCTTTTTATCTTCTTAGTTGCAGGAGCCACATTCATCACATTGGTTTCATTTACTCAGTGTATCTTATCTTTTATCTTGTTAGTTACAACACCTTGTGTCTTGATTTTTGTTTCACTTTTGGCTGACTATGCCACCAATTTAGTACACTCGCAAACATGCTTAGATCTATCCATGACAGATGAACTTGGGATCTGGTGAATCATGCGTATTTCATTAATTAATCTCATCAGTTTGAAATTGACAAATCCATTCAGCTGTAGTTTTATAAGTTTAATTACAATGAGTTGAAATAAGTTGATGTAGTTAGTGTCAGTACTCACAACTAACTTTTGAGTAAATTAAGTCTCAGCAAAGATTTTGGACCACACAACAAACTTCAGTCATTTGTTGGACAGACAACTGGCAACTCCTCCTTTTGTTTTTAAACTTAAGGTTTATTTTGAGAAGTAATAATAGTTTTAATTTATCTAGTTCTTTTTACCTTGACCTTTTAAAATTTATCTAGTACTGTTGGCATATACACTTTGATCTTTTTATATTTATCTAGTACTCTTAGCATATATACTTTGACCATTCAAAATGTGTCTAGTACTGTTAGCATATATACCTTGACCTTTTAAAATTATCTAGTACTTTTAGCATATATATACTTTTACCTTTTTAAATTTATCTAGTATTTTTAGCATATATACTTTGACCTATGTGTGGTATAACCTTATTGTTGTATTATTTTCTCTTGACACAGGTGTGTGGCTCCAATGAGACAGTAGTCCACCAGGAGAAGATCCAGTCACTGGTCACAGCTTATGTCATCAAAGTTAGGAAGGCTAGAACAAGCTAACCCTAACCTCGTGGTTCGCCTTATTCGTTCACTTCTCTGCTCACATGTTCTTTTTCAGGGCATTTCATCTTTCATGATACCATGGTCGTGGCCAAAACAAGGCATGAGCCATACTTTGTTTTTTTTGTTGAAATGTATTCGTTTGGAGGTTGACCAAAAAAGCAACACAACATTTGCTTTGGTCATCCCCAAACTTTTGTGATTCATGATCTATAAATGCAGTTGTAACAAAAGTTTGTATGTGGATGGGTGACTGATTGCTGTAGGTGATGAGCTTGTTTCACAAAATGTTGATGTAGGAGCAGTTCATGATTTTAAAAACCTGTACATATGTATTTGTACTTAAATAGTTTGTTCTAAATAGTTGAGTGCAGCCATAGTTCTGTGGGAGAGTGTTGTCAGTCAAGCCATCTTAGTTTGCTCCTGTCACAAGATGTAGTAGCTTTTTTTGCACCTTCCATTGTAACAAATTTTTTGAGCATATGTGGAAGAGAGCTTGTCACAAGGGAGATAACTTCACTTTTGCCAAAAAAAAAAAAACTTTTAAAGGCTAATTGAAACTTGTTCCAGTCATGGCTGATTGATGAATTTTTCTAATATTGTGAAGAATTATGTTTTAAACTCAACAACTTGAACTTGTGACCGGTATTTTATTGTTAGATGGACAAAACATTTTTTATTGAAATAAAAGCCATATCCTTGAAACGTTTGTTTCAAATGTGTTTCTGACTGCCTTTAATTAGTATACGTAATTAAAAGCTGACATCATATATATATTCATATTTAACACTATAGTTAGCTACCACACCCCGGGAATGTGTCCATTAGCAGGAAATCTGTTTGATACTGTTTGGTGAAAAGCTTATTGTGGAAGTATTTTGTGGTTGTGGGAAGCGTGGTCGAGAGGCTAAGTGCGCTTGAACTTAGCTTGGCTTGGCTACCTATGAAGGGGGCTCGAGGTTCGACACCCGACTAGGGTTTACTCAGTGTTTACTGAGCCTAAAGGCAGCTCGGAAAAAACCTTCTAGATACCCGCTCCCGGCGCCCCCCCCCCCCCCACCGGTCCACAACTGAGATTGGACCAAGGCGGTCTGAGCATGCTATAAGCATGAAAGTAGCGCTATATAAAAGCCATAATTTTTTTTTGCTTTTGTTTAGAAACACACAAACTGATAAAAATAACTACAACTTCCGGTACTTGACAAGGCAGGAAAAAGGCTCAGTTAAAATTAAATTACATTGATTAAAAACAAGACTAAAATTTCTTTTCTACAACACACACACACACACGTTGCCGTGTTGAAGCCGTGAATGGTCCTACATTACTGTGTTGGAATGTAGGCTGGGTAGTACAACTTTCGAACGAGAATGATCAGTGAAACATGAATAGCATCAACAACAAAGAACTAATGCAAGTTGACTGAACGAGGCAGGAAGATGGAGGGAGAACCAATGGCATAGCATTACTGATGATCCAGCTAAGTGGTGTAACTTGTAATATCTGTGGTGCCTTTATAAAAGAATTTAAAACTGATAACCTTATGATTTATGTCTTTGGGTTACATTAGGCTGGTTTTGAATATTTATTGTTAAGGCGCTTCTGCGGTGTCGAATACAAACAATGAACTTGGAGGTAACCCTAAAACTAATTCAGTAACACCGGCGAAAAGCCGAGCAATCAATAGAGGTAGCCGACTCTGGTGTTGAACAACTAACACATTTAATACTCAAGAAGGGAACCGCCGAATGTCAGCTACGTCCGTACAATACTAGATCTACTTATTTATACAATGATGAAATTTTATAAATACTAAAAAAGGCACAAAGATACAGGCACATTCCTCATCCCATATGCCAGGACAAATTACAATTAATTTGTACAAATACTCCTTCTTCCCTAGTGCTATTAGAGCATGGAATGGATTGCCTGAGCTAGCCAGGAAAACCAGTGACTTGGCAGTATTTAAGTCATTGGTTAATATGCTTGACGCGTAGGACGTAATCATCTTCTTTTTTAAAGTAACGTCTGTATTATATAAGATAACATGGTGAAGAGCGTCTAGTTTTGTCGATTCCTATTTCGTTCTTACTTTTTAAGAGAAATCACGTCATCGTCACGGAGTAAAAACTTTTCCCTATTTCCGAAACAAATAACTAGTTCGTGCCATAACTTTATTGATCTCAAAACAAGTAGCTGATGCTGAAATTGTTTGTCAAATGTGGACATCTATCTTACGTTCCTTCAGAGTTGAAGATGACATCCTATCCCAAACCTCATTAAGGACGACGGCGTAGCGCAGCCAGTAGGGTTTGAACCATCGAGACCACAGAAAGACAGTCCAGAGCGCATACCACACGAGCAGGCAGACATCCATTTTCCAATGAGACTTCTGCTATATAAAAGAATCTAAATCTTATAACTATTCAAGCCTTTAAACTTTCTGACGAGTCAAATTCCAATAAATAACTTCAGTTTAAATGAGTTCTTCATTAGCCACAAAATTTCAAAGCAAGGTGCTTTAGTCTTTGGTTGACTCTTACAAGTAAACCAAATTATCATGTTAATGTAAAGATACCCAGATAAATCTAGAATATCCAGCTGCACACATTGTTAGGCCTACATCTTTCAATCTGATTTCATTAAAATTATCGTCTGCCAAATATCTTGTCACTTTCCTTGTAGCCTTTGAAAGTGTCAGCAAGGGGTCGAGGCAAATCGCATTCTTGAAAATAAAAAGGTCAGAGCTACCGTCCCGGACATGACAATTATTCCAGTACAAGTACTTGGTTTTGAATGGCACCAGAAAACTGCTAGTTTTCAAAAATGAAAATGATTAAGAATGGGACGAAACCGGATATCGAAGTATTAAAAGTTAATTTACTTCTGGAGCTAGATTTAGGCGAAATCATCAATGACTTTTCGCCGAGAGGAGTCAGTAGAGATCCATTTTGTTAACTCGGTCATTTAATTGTTTTTTTAATAAATTGTATCTGACTTTGTTTTAAATGAATTTTTTTTTTTTGGAAATAATTTTACTTGTTGGCATACAATTCTTGAAAGACTTGACGAAAAAAAAAAGCGTTTCTTTTTTTTTCGGAAAATAATTAGGCTTTTGGGGCTCCGATACTTCGTTGCTCATAGCCTCCAGATCCCCCAAACTGGCTGTGAATCTACTTCAGCATTGTTTGTACCAATGCCACAAGTCTGAAACATTCCTTACTCTTCTATCTTTTCCCAACTTTTTTTTTTATAAGTCTACATTATTTTCGAAGAAAAGTGCCTTAGTGGCTAGCTCTAAATACGGGGATTCCCAACTATTCCCGAGGAATTCTCCCGTATTGTTCCGATATTTATACTATTATTATTTCATTATTGTAGACTGTATATTAAATGTACACTCTATAGCTCAACCCTCTAAAATGTAGATATTTGCAAATCATATTTAGCAATGTCATATAATATCCGGCCCCATATCTCAAATGGCTCTTCGCCTTTCCCAGTTTAAATCCAGTCCTGCAGCCAGGAGATGAAATGCACTTCAAACTCTTACGACGATGATCCCGAGTTCCAATCCTGCCTATTGTCATCTCCTGCATGGGGTTTTGGCGTGACCTTCGTATATCGAAGGTGCCGGTTTGAGTAGGTTTACTTGAAGATGGACACATGTTATGGAGTGTATTGAGTGTGTGTGTGTGTTTGTACGGTGACGGTGGGAACAGGTTAGCCATTGGTTAGAAACAAACTAACGCCTGTCTTAGAAGGAGCTTGTCAAACTTGTCATCTTACTTGCTGAAGTTGCTGTGGCATTCCTGTCTATGAGTGAGTCTGTGCTATTAATCCAGTAAATATGAAGGAATAAAACCGATTGATGGATAATATCAAATTGTTATTAAAAGCCGGACATTTTTACACTTCAGGCCAGTGCCTGCCGGACGGAGAACACGACCCCAAAAAGGAAGGCTTGTCCTCCTTTTGTCGGACATCTGGTAACCCTAGGTTTGGGCAAGGACGTAAGAATCTTCATATGATGGAACGTCAGAAACGTGTAGCCTACATTAAATCAAATGAGATTTAGTTTCGGACGCAGACGTGTAGCCTACGTGTAATCAAATGAGATTTAGTTTCGGACGCAGTTATGTCTATAGTAGCCTAACATTTAAATGAATAAACACATATATTGAGACATTCCTTTGTAACTCAGGATTGCCGAGTTTTAATGCGCTTATCTTCCGAAACTAAGGGTCTTGGGTTTGTATCCCAATGAAGGCTGGGTTTTAAAATTTCGGGATTTCTAGGGTATAGGGCGACCATGAGTACAGCCACTCTAATTGGTCGTTGTACTGGCCACATGACACTCTCGTTAACAGTTGGCCATAGAAGCAGACGGCCTTTACATCATCTGCCCCAATGGATCGCAAGGATGGAAGGGTGTACTTTACATTTTAAAAGGGGGAAAAATTATTTTCTGCGCATGTTGCTAATAGCCAAAGAACTGATGATAATAAATAGAAGGGAGTTCATGCCTTGCGATAGTTTATTGTAAGTATTAATTTTTAGCCAGATTTATATATGTTGGCCTACATGTGTAGGACTACAAATGTAGAGTAGACCATAACCTATATATTCTCTTTCCCTGTTAAAATAGAAGCGGCGAGAGAAACAGATTCAAGGTTTTCATCTATTATTGTACATAAAATAATCAATACGAACTTATTATTAATATCATATTGTCAAAGCGTCTAAGTGGCAGTGTTTAAGCTAACCATTTAAATTAACTTGGAAGCTCAGTTTTTTTTTTTTTTAAGAAATTGATTACGTCAACCTCTATAAATAGATCTAGGCCTACACGTACGAGAAATCCCACTCACTGATTCACACATCACGAAATCTCAGAAACGACCGAATTTAACGGATTTTCATCAAATTTTTGTACTCTTTCTTTTATCCTTCATGTGCTCACTAATAAACATTTTAACAATCTAACCATGGAAATAAGCAACAAAACAAAAACAAAAAACCCGCAAGACTGATAGGCTAATTGTTTTCGTTATTAGATCTATTCAAACCTCTACAATACCTTGCTTATGCCGATGACATTGCCTTCACACAACTAGAAGAAGCATCTCGACCAGCAAGACTTGAGGTCAATAACAGTAAAACCAAGTACATCGCAATGACAAGAGACAATCAAACAGAGGGACAACATATCAAAATCAAAGACCACGAATTTGAAAACGTTCAAACTTTCAAATATCTAGGAAGTACTATTAATTTAAAAAATGACCTACTAACAGAAATAAAGGAAAGAATAGCAGGAGGCAACAGGGCATTTTATAGCACCCACCATTTACTTAAGAGCAAAACAATTTCAAGGAAAACCAAGAAAATAATATACAAAACTATAATAAGACCAGCAGCAATGTATGCAAGTGAGACCTGGACACTAACTAAGACATCTGAAAATTTACTTAATACTTGGGAACGAAACATTCTTAGGAAAATCTATGGTGCCATACAGGATTAAACAGGGTGGAGGACACGCACTAACCATGAGATATATCAATTGTATGAAGACCCACCAATAGTGACGGAAATAAAAAGAACAGACTACGTTGGACAGGTCACCTTGAAAGAATGTCAGATAACAGAGGAGCGAAAATCGTATACAGACAAAAACCAAAAGGCAGGCGACCCAAAGGCAGACCCCGAATGGGATGGATTGATGATGTGGAAGCAGATCTGAAGCAGCTTGGGGTTAGGGCGTGGAGACGATAGGCCCTGGAGAGATCTGAATGGAAGGATGTGTTAAAGCAGGTCAGAGCCCTCCATGGGCTGTAGCGCCACTGGGATGAATGGATGGATTAGATCTATTCAAAGTACGAAATCTTATCTTATATAGCCTGTTACAGACGTATTCATTAAAAAAAAGAAGACAATTACATTCTTAAAATGTCAATCTAGTCACGCATGTTATTCAATGACTTAAACACAGCTAAGTCGTTGGTTTTCCTGATTCAGGCAACCCATTCCTTTATCTCTTGACACTAGGGAAGAAGGAGCACTTGTACGAATTGTTGCCATACTATAGAATGCCTAGCTAGGCATCATCACTTATACCGTTGCTCTTTGACATCCGGCGAAATCAGAACATGTCCGCCTTTCTTGGGATCGTGTTCTCCGCCCAGAAAGCATTAGCCTGAAGTATGAAAATGTCCGGCTTTTACACTCTTGTTGTAGCGTCTTCATTTTATAAGATAAGATAAGGTTTATTGATATTGCCTATATATCCATCAACTGGATTTAGATTTTCATATTATCTTTGTTTAATGGGCTTACACAAGCTCGCTCATAAATAGATTTTTGACTACTCCCTGCATGAACAGATATATGGGGCAGATGATGTCAAGGTCATCTGTATCTGTGGTCACGGTTAACGAGGGTGTCATGTGGCCAGCACAACGACCACCCCCTATACTTTTTTTTCCCAACTAATGTCAGGTACCCATTACAGCTGGATGGACTCAGAGGCGCCTAACTAGAGATCCTGAAATTAAAAACCCTGATCCCTCGGTTCAGAAGCCATTTACTCTCTATATCTTTGTATATGAGTTATTGAAAAATCCCTACGTTTGAAAAATAAGTACATAATAAAAGTGGAGCCATATTTTATCAAATACATTGTAAGCCTAGTTTTTAAAGTTTAATTTTCATTTGTCCACTTCTATTTTGTAAGGCAGTGTCCACTTGTTTGTCTGGCAACCATAGTTGCGTTTGTTTTAGGCCTACATGTTTCGGATGTACCTGCAGATTTGAATATTACATCCTCGTATGAACCCACTCCCCCAGGTCGGTAGGAAATGTCAGCGGGAAGGGCCCAAACCAGTGACCATCTTGAGGAAAGCGCATAAAATACAAGCCTGCCTTCATCATTTATTTTTGTGAGCTGCTTATTTTTACATCTGGAATATGTAATGGTTATTGATATCATAGGAATATGTAATGGTTATTGCAACCAATGGAATATGTAATGATTATTGATATCATAAGAATATATAATGGTTAGTGATATCATAGGAATATGTAGCCTAATGGTTATTATTTTTATATAATGCACTGTCGTAGATCCAATCCTGCTAATGTTTGAACTTGTGACAATCTGCCTGAAGCCACAACAGATTCTGATATGCTACAACCTAAGAAGAAATAACGCCAGTGATTCATCTGCGCGCATCAATTGTGCCGGGTATGATGTCAACCAAAAGGATCCTAGAAGTCCCACTTTGTTGCCACTTAATATTTAAAGTAGGCTAGAGTGTTAGAGTTGGAATCTGCCAGGTTCTCGTGTTCTGTCTTGAAAGACCGCTGTAGGAACAATATTGCGAGTCCAATCCTTATATGACAACGACACTAGCTCCAGCTGAAATAACCTGCACAGTGTGCAGCCGAACATTCCGGGCTCACATAGGTCTCACCAGCCACATGAGGAGGCACAAAACGCCAGAACAAAGCCCTCAGTGGTCATTATCAAACCACGATACACTGGCGGATCCAGGGGGGGGGGGCGGTAGGGGCGATCGCCCCCCCCCCCCCCACTCGACCGACCCCCCCCCCCTGAGCGGATGAATTTTAGTATAGAAGTCACACAATTTGTATACGAATTTATTACTTATGTTAATAATATATACTAATTATTTATATTTCAAACTATTTTTAGATTATTTCGCCCCCCCCTCTAGTATGTTGGCCGATTTGGTGGGGTCGGGAGGGGGCGATAGCATCAATCCGCCCCCCCCCCCAACCATAAACTTTTGAGTGGGAGGGGCGGTCCAATTTATTTGTAGAAATCACAGCTTGCTAAAAGAATCAGTTAAATATCTATGTGATTAAAACTTGTTATTGACATTTTAACCGATCTTTATATTATGTCGTTCCCCTGTTGTCCGATTTGTGTGTGTGTGTGGGGGGGTGCGAAACCTCTACTGCCCTTCCCACCTAAACCCTTTGAGTGGGGGGGGGGCGGTCCTACTTTTATGGAGAAATCATAGTTTGTGAACAAGATTAGTTGAATTGATATATAAATTTGATATTATGTCGCTCCCCTTCTGGTATCTTGGCCGATTCGGTGGGGTAAGGGGGGGGGGGGGCGATTGCACGTACTGCCCTCCCCGCTCTAGCCCTCTGAGTGGGGAGTGGTCCTATTTGTATAAAGAAATCATAGTTTGTGAACAAAAATAGTTGAATATCTATATAATTGATATGTGAAACCATTTGTATATTATGTCGCACCACACTCTAATCTCAAATTTTATGATTAGTAAACATAAAATGAAAAAGGAAAAAGGTGGGAGGGGCGACACATGCCATCTCCTTTCCCTCATCGGACAAAGCAATAATTTTTCTTTTTGTATTATAGTTAAGAAATTACTAAATGTAAACAAAATCAGCCACTAATATAATTTATATATACTATAAATTAAATTCTTATATCGAGTCGCCCCACCCTTCTTCTTTAATACCAAATGCAATCATTAGCAGAAATTATAAAAAAGGAGCGAGGATAAATCGTTTTCGTTCTACCGTCCCTCCCATTTCCAAACAGAGTTTATGTAATTTCACATGAATTTATCATAATTATTTTAAGAAAGACTTTGCTTTGGAAAAGTTAGAATTCAAACAAAAATTTTCAGTATGAGTCACGATTGAGATGAGTACCCTTTTTTCCAACCTTTACTCAATCTAATATTTTTCTAGTTAAATTTTGGACTATAACTCACAATTTATGCTTGAATATTATTGAATATTATTTATCGAATTTTTTTTTCGGAGGCGATCCTCAAAGCCTTAATCTAAATATGTGGGGTATCTGATCTTTTCAAGGAACAAATCGGTTTTATTTGCAATGTATTAAGGGCGTATAAATTCAAATTAGAATATTTTTCAAGTACAATATTATTCAAAAAGTCCTTTTTTTAATAGGATGAATAATGAGCTTTAGGTAGGAGAATGCGTTTCTTCAGTGAAGAATGCAAGAAAACGCTTTTAGCGTCGGGGCTTCGCCCCGAAACTCACTGATGAATAGTGAGCTGTAGTTGTCAGGAGCAGGCGTTTCTACAGATAAAAATGCAAGAAAACGCTTTTGGCGTCGGGATTCGCCCCGAACTCCACTGATGGATGAAGAGCTGTAGATGTCAGGAGAATGCGTTTCTGCAGTGAAGAATGCAAGAAAACGCTTTTGGCGTCGGGGCTACGCCCCGAACTCCACTGATTAATAATGAGCTGTAGATGTCAGGAGAATGCGTTTCTTCAGTGAAGAATGCATGAAAACGCTTTTAGCGTCGGGGCGAATCTCACTGATGAATAGTGAGCTGTAGATGTCAGGAGCAGGCGTTTCTGCAGTGAAGAATGCAAGAAAACGCTTTTGGCGTCGGGGCTACTCCACTGATGGATGAAGAGCTGTAGATGTCAGGAGAATGCGTTTCTGCAGTGAAGGATGCATGAAAATACTGAGAAATACTGCTTATTTATTCTTATATATATATATATATATATATATATATATATATATATGCTTTACGCACGTTTATTCATAGGGTTAGGGTTTACTGGGCGTTAGGGTTAGGGTTTGGAAAAAAATCGCCCCCCCACTCCAAAGTTCTGGATCCTCTAGTGACGATGGATATATATGAATATTTGTCTTGGTTGAGACGGGGGTTTTAAGTGAATCATTCATCCCAGTGGTGCTACAGCCCATGGAGGGCCATGGTCTGCTCTAGCACATCTCTCCATTCTGATCTATCCTGGACTTTACGTCTCCATGCTTCGAACTTTTAGCTGTTCTAGATCTGCCTACTACATCATCAAGCCACCGTACTCGTGGTCGGCCTTTTTGGTTTTTGTCGATGTTTGCTCCTCTGTTCTTTACCATTCTTTTGAAGTGAATACTGAATATAATTGGTACTGGCACTGCAGTGTCATTGATAGTTGCGATATGTCTTTTTTTTTATCGTTAAACAGTACATCTGGGAGATTAAAAGTCACCTAATTGTTATTTTTTATTTGTATTATTTTAAGATAGCAATGGCCCGTCAAGATTCAGGACAGAAGAATAAAAAGTAAAACACTGGACCATAATTGACAAATAGAAAAATAAAACCTAATGAAATACTCATCTTTCTGTTTTAGTTCTAATGAAAAGGAGACGACCACTTCGTTCAGATCTTATGTAACAGTAGTTTAATGGGTGCAGGTTGTCTTTAAGAATCGTGAGTGTTTTGGAAAGGCATCTTTCTTGGAAAAGCTCTTCAAGAGATGGTAGCTGTACATGAGTGATATACGATGCTTTTTTAATTAGTCTATTTAGTCTAAGTCTTTGTGCCAGTGAAGTATTACCATACCAGCAGGTGATGGCAAAGTTAATTAGACTGCTGATGGTTGCTGTATTGAAAATTTTAATTATTGTTTTGTCGATGTTACATTTTCTTAGCCTTCTGAGAGTCGTTGGTGAATTTTTGTGTAAAGGTTTTGACAGTGTTCACTCTATTTCAGTTTGTTGTTGATAGTTGTAGATAGATGTATAATAGCTTTAACTTCCCACTCCCCACCCACTCCCTTTGTTCAGTACGTTACAATAGCCTTAACGAGCTGGTAAATCTATAGCCAGGTTTTCTTCTTTATTTCTTTGGAAAATGGTCGTTCCATGAAGGTGCCATATTGAGAAGGTGCCATATTGAGAAGGTGCCATATTGAGAAGGTGCCATATTGACCGACCTATTTCGACCTAGTTACAATTCGTAATAAATAATGTTCATCGCTGTCTTCACTCTGTTTTCTCTCTCATGTCTCCTCTCTTTCTGCCTCTCCTCTATCTCCTCTCGTCTCCTTTACTCTTATCTCCTTTCCTTTCTCCACTTTACTCTCTCTTTCTCCTCTTTATTTACTCTCGCTCCTCTACTTAACTTTCTCTCCTCTCCTTTAGCCTACTCTCTCCGTTATTCTCTCTTCTCCTTTAGCATACTCTCTCCTCTCCTTTAATCTCTCCCCCCTCTCTACTCTCACGTCCTCTCTCTACTATGTTTCTTCCCTCTCTCCATATGTCCTCGCTCTCTTTTCTCTTTCTCTATTCTTTTTTATTCCCCTCCTTTTTTTTTCCCAAAGGTTTCTTGTTTCCCAGTTATCAATGAGTGTATTGGTTTCTTATTAAACATACACCTCCATAAACTCAATGTATTGGTGGTCTGTGGCGCATTGTTGTTTGGCTCTATTGTTACTACTACTGTATAATCTGTTGAATTCTGTAATTTTAGCTTCAATTGAGTGACATTACAACTTCTATTAGGCCTACTTATAAATGTGTAGTCAGTGATTAGACAACATCATCATTATTATATGAATCTACTTACAACTGTTGGAACTTCAAGCCTTGTTAAGTGGTACTCGTGTGCTTTTAACTCAACAATGTCTCGATTTGTTGCGTTTTTCTACCTTTCAAATTTTCCCACCGTCTCTAGGAGTAGTTGAAGAATAATTGCCCCTTTTTTTTTAAAAAATTACCTCCCTTGAGTAACATTTTTTTTTGTTTTCGAGAAATGAAATACCAGTTGTTTTGTCGTGCACCCTAGCGGTCGTTGACTCCCAGTTTTTCCAGTAAGCTTCGCACAATCATTAACATAGAATTCCTCCCCCTCTCCCTTCCCTACCCCCCTCTCTTCCTTAGTTTTCTATCTATATAGTTCTAGACTCTAGACTATTCGCGTTCATGTGAACATACTCGTATGAATGTATCCTGGGCTTAAAAATCCCCGAATGGCCCGTGTCGAGTACTGACTTGTACACGTTAAGTAGTATATACGAAACTGACACAAAGGTGAAGTGCCCAAGTTGGTCAGTTGGTCACATGATCTCTGGATTTCCCCGCTACGGGGCATTCATAAATGACTTTCATTATCGTAGACAAACGAGCGTTACCATAAATGGAGCGAAAAAAAGCAAAGCAAAAGGAATATCAGAGAAACCAAGAGATAAACAAGAAATATAGAATATCAGAGAAACCAAGAGATAAACAAGTAATATAGAATATCAGAGAAACCAAGAGATAAACAAGTAATATAGAATATCATTGAAAACCAAGAGATAAACAAGTAATATAGAATATCAGAGAAACCAAGAGATAAACAAGTAATATAGAATATCAGAGAAACCAAGAGATAAACAAGTGATATAGAATATCAGAGAAACCAAGAGATAAACAAGTGATATAGAATATCAGAGAAACCAAGAGATAAACAAGTGATATAGAATATCAGAGAAACCAAGAGATAAACAAGTGATATAGAATATCAGAGAAACCAAGAGATAAACAAGTGATATAGAATATCAGAGAAACCAAGAGATAAACAACTAATATAGAATATCAGAGAAACCAAGAGATAAACAAGTGATATAGACATTAGTTTTTTTAAAGACAACTCCTCCTTTAAGAAACTGATTACTTTTTGTTTTTAAATAAAAAATTAATTTGGTTTTAATATGGAAACTTTAAAAGACAGATTCTAGTTTGGTGATAGGCCCATAGATCTAGACCAGTGATGCCCAAAATACGGCCCGCGGGCCAGATCCGGCCCGCGAACTGTTTCCATCCGGCCCGCCGAAACGACGGCAAAAAGTGTAGAAAATCCCCTCTCCAAAGGGTTGATAAAGTTATTTTTACCTACGTTATGGCCCTAACTTTTTCTCTGAAGGACTGGTACCATGACCTTTAACATTGTGTTTATGAAATGGGACTAAATGTATAATCTAACTGGAAAAGTGAACGGATCTTTACTTTTTTTTTTTTTGCGGAATATGACAATGAGCCAATGTATTTGATTTGTAAAGATAGTGTGGCTGTTTAAAAAACAAACAAACAAATATGGCAGCATTCTTGATTTGATCCGCGAATAAAATATTATTAAACTTTGCCTAGAGATTGGAGAATTTAATAGTTGCCAAAAACATATAAGAAAATGAAATGAGTCGGTGGTTAAGCTAGATATAATGTTACTCACATTTTAAGTAGAGAGATGAAGCCATATTCCCGAAGGGTAGAAAAGCAGACAAACTTCAAACATCTCGCTAATTAATGTAAGTACTAGATCCACGGGTTTCTAATAAAATAGTTTCAGTTCTATTTCGTTACGTTTTTGTATCTTTTCGGTCATGTGGCCCGCGACACGAGTATCGGAAATAAAAATGGCCCGCAAGTCGAATTAGGCTGGGCATCACTGATCTAAACTATTCTAGACCAAAGACTTATGTACTAGTATATGATGTAGACTTAGAAGACGGTGCGCCAAATGTTCCGAAACGTCTATTTCTGTCTTTCTTTAATAATGAATACATTCGGAAATATCCTCTGACGTACGTGTGTTTAAGGCAAAGGCGTACGGAGGGGGAGCATGCGGGGCACGGTGTTCCAAGCGCCACCGTTGGGGGGGGGGGGGCGCCACACGCAGATAGGCGCCAAAAATAAAATTATTTTAGATATTTTAGTTAGGTAATACATTCTAAGGCTATTTGTATTATATTATTATTAAATACTTTTATTATAAGCCTATATTTTTATGTGATGTTCATGGAAAATTGAGGGGGGGGGGCGCCAATAAAGTTTCTTGCCCCGGGCGCACGTTTTGCTCACTACGCCTGTTCTGTAGTCACAGATTAATAAATTACTGTAGACGTTACTATTTAATAATGATAATAACGAGACTGTCTTTATCAAGGTAGACATATATAACTAACTTTTATTTCCGTCCGATTCTTTGCTTTTGCATAAAACATAAACAACAAACAATGACGTAATATCTTCTAATATTAACACATCCTTCCTTTTGAAGCTATCATCACATCCTTCCTTTTAAAGTTCTTAATACTTATATTTACAAGGAATTTTGACAACTCGACCACTTCTGGTTGTCTTGACCGGCACAGCAAGTTCTCTAAATGTTGGTTTATAATTGTCTGTTTCTTTTGTTCTAACAGTTTGCTGTTCATTGTCTTCGTCGGTGTCATAGTACCCAGAGATGTCTTCTTCGTAGCTCTTGTTTAAAAACCGTTGATTTCGTCTGTATGTTTTCCCATCATTTGTCTTTATGATGTAAGATCTGGGTGATGGATGTTTCTTAATGACGACTGCTTTCTGCCATGTTTGTCCTAGACGAACTCTCACCTTCTCCCCGACAGAGTAGTCTTTAGGTAACCTTGCTTTTGCATCGTACCTCACTTTGCTTTTCCTCTGTCGTTCGTTGAGTAATGTCTCTGCATTTTCAGCTACAGATGGTTTCAATAGTTTGGGATCAGTTGGAATGATGTCCCTGAGTCTTCTACTCATCAGCAGTTGTGATGGCGAATAAAGCAGTCCGCTTATCGGAGTATTTCTATACTCGAGCATAGCGAGATATGGATCTTTCCCACTTTTGTATGCTTTGTTGAATATCTGCTTTACGATACCAACATACACCTCACTTTGTCCATTTGATTGAGGGTATCTGGGACTTGATGTTGTTATCTTGAAACCCCATTCAGAAGCAAACTCTCTATATTGATAGCTATTGAATGGCATATTGTCGCTCACTATTTCTTCTGGTATGCCATGTCTAGCAAAAATACCTTTCATTGCCCTGATAACACATTCTGCTGTTTTGTTCTCTAGTCGTTTTATTTCAGGATATTTTGAGAAATAGTCCACAACTAGCAAATAGTCATTGTTTCGCCATTCAAACAAATCTGTCGCAACCTTTTTCCATGGTGTGTCTGGTACAGCATGAGGTAGCAATTTTTCCTTCACAGCTTTGAAGTGTTTCGAACGACATTTTACAGCGAAATGATGTCTCTTTTTACATTTTCGGCATGTCTGTCCAAATGCTGGGCAATTGTATTTTCCATGAGATCCACCACAAGATCTGCAATCTCTAATGAAACTTGTTACATGATTCTTTGCCATTTTTCCCTGTGAGGTTTTGACTGGCTTTCTATCTTCTGTCTTCTTTAATTTATTAGCAGCATCCACATGTAGTCCTTTCATATCTATCATTTGGTTCTGTGTATGCTCGTCAGCACGAATTATGCTTGCTGCTTTCTCTAAAGTTAAGTCTACATCTCTCAGAAGTCTCTCTCTCACTCGATCCGACTGTATGCCACATACCAATCGATCTCTGATGAGTTCATCTCGAAGGTTGTCAAACTTGCATTCTTTTGCCAAATTCTTTAACTCAGTATAATACTGTTCAAACGTTTCTACGTCTTTCTGCTTTCTTGAAAAGAATTTAAATCTGTCATACACAGTGTTGGACTTAGGCAAAAAATAATTCTGAAACCTTTCAATGAGTTTGTCTACAGTCTCATCTTCACATACTTGAAAAGTATTGTAGATGTCTCGAGCGGGTTCACCAATCAGGTGTAACAATAAAGCTTTCTTCACTGGCTCGGGCTTCGTATTTTTTTCAGTGGCGACCATAAACAGTTCAAAACTTTGTCTCCATTTTTTCCATCTTTCAGATAGATTACCGTCTAGTGACAACGGTTTAGGAGGATCGAATAATTCCATTATTCGTACAGATTCTAGATTCTATGTCTAGATCTAGATCTAACAACATGAACTAACGACACCACAAATAAAATGTACTTTTAGCAATTTAGAAACCACTATAGATCTAAATCTACCTGTTACCAGCACTTTAAAGCAATGTGACACTAGATTTGACACCTAATCTAACACCAGATCTGACACAAGATCTGAAACCAAATCTGACACCATGTTCTGTTGTCACAGATTAATAATAAATTACTGTAGACGTTACTATTTAATAATGATAATAACGAGACTGTCTTTATCAAGGTAGACATATATAACTAACTTTTATTTCCGTCCGATTCTTTGCTTTTGCATAAAACATAAACAACAAACAATGACGTAATATCTTCTAATATTAACACAACGCCTCTGGTTAAGATATAGAGACCAGAGTTTTCCCTGTGTGGCCAATTAGCTAGTAGGCTAATAATATTTCCAACAGATATACATAAACTGTCAATATTTAAATAAAATCGTTAGGGCCCTTTTCGAGATCCATGTTCACCCAGGATTTTTTTTAACGGAACCCGATAGGGGAATAGCCGCTATTCGTTTTGTTTGATCTTTCTGTCCGTCCTTCTGTCCGTCTCTTTTAGATCGCAAAAAAACTAGAAAAGATATTGAAAATCTGATATCATGAAATTTGAAATCTTTCAAAGTTCTGCTGATGCCAGTCTACTTTTTTTTTTCTTTTCTAAAAGCAAAAATTTAATGCGCTTTGTTGCGCTTATGCGTTTCGTTTCTTTGGTTTAAAACTAGAATTATATAGTTTTTATTAATATTTAATAGTTTGACTAATAGGAGTATTTTCTGGATGTAAATGTGTATAATGGGAAAAAAGAACTAATAAACATTTGTTTGTTAATTTGAAACATTTTTTTTGTCATCAGAACTTGTGCAAACATTGAGTCTTAACTCTTTCTCTCCGTAATTATTTACCACAATCTGGTGGAATCAGCGCTGGTATCGTCAGTTAGGATAGAAAGAGTTAATACATTATTTCTGAACGGAGTCATACCTGAATGAAACGTAATACTTTTATGCCTTGAAAATGTATCGATGAATACAGACTAGATCTAGAGATAGATCTAATCGATATTTTTTGTCAGACACTAAATTTGTCTTATTGGAAATAGGGGGCCCAATAAGATATTATATTCTCAAACCCGGGCCCACCGGTAGGCTACCTTATTGCTACGCCACTGGTTATACAAGATGTTTTATTTTAACTATAATGTTTACTATTGTTTTAAAAATGAAAAAAAATGCATTTAGTTTGTAAACAAGTTAAACACATAAATTAAAACAACCATTAACAAGTAGTGTTTCATATTCTACACGCAAGCAGTAGTAGGCTATCACATACAATATAGTCCATTATATTAAAAGGGAAACGTATCTTCATTTAGGGCCTAATTGATATATTGGCCCTTTACAAAACCTCCATTAGATAATCATTCAATAACTTCAGTTAGGCCAGGTTTACATTGAACTATATGCCCGTTGAATACATATATATAGGCCTATTATAATAATGAAAACATTAATTAATAGGCCTAAATTCTGTATCTTGTGGTATATCATGTCGTCCGTCGGCCTTACATTAAAATCGGAGCCAGATTTTTAGGCCTGTGGAGGCCCAGGGGCAGATTTTTTTGTGTAGGCCCCTAAACTTTTTCTAAAGCTTTAATAAAAAAACAACACATAGCTTTTAATACAAATACTTATATCTACACCACGCGCCATATTATACAAGAGAGTACTTATACATATAATTAAATTATAACAGAGGGTACTCATAAATTTTATTAAATTTAATTTTCTTCGCTTAAAAAAAATAAAAATATTTAATATTCCTATTTTAGTAACAACTAAAAGAAATAAATTTTTAGGGTTTACGCACTTTAGTAGCCTAAATCCGGAGCTACTTTGGTGTACAACGAGCACACTATAAACGGACTCTTTTTAACCTCGACAGTGTTGCCGGTAAAAACTGTGAAAATAGTAAAAAAAAAACAACAACAAAAAGATAATTTTTCTCTATTGTGGGCGCCCCTTTCTTGTGGGTTCCCTGGTGAGTAGGCCCGGCTACCTTCCCCTATTGTCCGGCCCTGATTACAATAGTATCGGTTGGCAACACTTTCATTACGAACACGTCTCTTCTTTTTTTGTTGTTCTGTAGGCGGAAATAGCTTAGGGCTGTGGTTGTTGATAGTTTGCAGTTCATAGATTCTGATATTCATGCTGAAAATATTGAAACCTGCCTGAGTGGACCACTTCGGGGGCCGATTCTGAGTTTGTGTTTCCACACAAACTATCTTTGTAATCTTGTTGATGCTCATTTGTTTTTTAACCCGACGAATATTTTGAAAGCTCAATTGAGGAATTGTAAAAAAAGAAAAAAAAAATGCCGAAGGCTCTGCCAAAAAAAATGCAATAAAATTACTTGATGTTTCCGCGCCAGCTTGTAACAAAAAAAAATGTGCTGTAATATACTGTTGGCACAGCTTTACAAGCTTTGGCACATCTTTCGGGTTTCTCTCGTCAAGGAAAGCCGCTAATTGAGGGTTGCATGATGTGAAAATCTCCCAAAAGTCTTCCCATTATTAGACAATTTCTTTACCAAGCGCATGAACTATCTTGTTAGGTCTTCTACAAATTTATAGAACGGCTGGTTTCTCTTTGGCTGCATGACTAGATTGACCTTTGTTGAAGTAACGTTTGTATTTTATAATATAAGATAAGATGGCTTAGCTTTATATGGAGCTATCTCTATATATCTCTATATCCATCATCTGTTTAATTGTACATTTTCATCAAAACCCCCTTCACCTGTTCTAGATCTTTTCTTGAAAAATTGCACTACAGTGCCAAAGTCTACAACAGTATGTACATGCTAGTTCCTCACTGATTTTTTTTTGGTCCTTTCTTATTTAGCCTGAGCGTGTAACTTCAAATCAAGTCAAATATGCGTCCATCTGTTATACGTTTTCGTTAAAAGTGGCAACTTTCGTTTCTACACAGGTTTTATATCTTCGGACTCGAAAACAAGCCTTATTATATCTTTGTCTTTCTTAAATGTAAACATAGAGTTGAAGCTAGGTGCTGAAACAAATGATACATACATATATTAAACATAAATGAATAACAGCACCAGGGACAAAGTTTTTAAGAGAGAAAGTAGTGAATTAAAATGCTACGAAAATAAGGGCATGCGCCGACCGAGGCTCGAAAAACTTTGTCTTTCTTGTAGTATCTTTTATATTGTCTTTATATGTTCTCTTGAGTTGAAGGCTCCCAAACAGAGAATGCTGCGAATGCATATTCTAATATCGGTCTAACCAATATTTAATAGCATTCTAGTTGTTGTCTTATTTGTTAAGACTTCATAAACAATGAAACTTTGATGTTTTTGTTTTTAATTCATTAATATTGGGATTCCAGAGTTTTGTTTATGACAACGACCTTTACTTTACTTTACTGGTTTCTGCACATTATTCTAGATCTATTTTCTTTTTTAAGGCTTGAAGATTTATCTTTTCAGTTATTCGAGGCCCCTTCAGGTCAGAGTTTTGAAGAAAATGTTCTCAGAAAGAATTTGAAATTGAAAATTTGATAAAAATAAGCTACATGTCAATATTAAAAAGCCAAAATATTATTAAACTTTTCTTTTCTTAGAAAATGTTCATATAAAAGTGCCTAAAATAGAACTCACGTGACAGACTTACGTAGCATTGTTGGCCTCAGTTGCCTCGGCTTACAACTGGATATAAAACTAGATTTTGATCATACAAACGCATAGTCTTCTACTGTAACTGTAGCCTAGTGGACTCTAGTCTAGATCTAATTTAGAATTGATATAGATCTACATAGGATTCTAAATCTACCATCCGAGCCTAGATTAAGTTGTTACTATGGAGTCTTTATTTGCGTAAGTAAATTTGGTGCTACTTTAAATTACGGTTTAAATAAATTTAAACTTTATCATATGACTTTAACTCAAAGTTAAAATTTAACTTAGACTTTACTTAGTCTAAGTTTTAGTAACTTACAAAGTTAAACTTACTTTGATTTAGATCTAGAGTAGATCTACTCATCTAGTAGTCGTACTTTACTTTAGAGACTTAGAATTAGTTATTAGTTACTTAATTAACTTGACTTAAGACTTAAGTTACTAAACTTACTAGATATCCTATACTCTTAAGTCTTAAGCGAGCAATTCTTGTATGTATGTATGTATGTATGTATATATATTTATATATATATAAATTTTATTTTGAAAACGGCTCTAACGATTTTCTTTAAAAGTTCACGGTATGTGCATAATAGTGAGAAAAAAATTCTCAACTCATTGGCCACATCGGGAAAACTCGAGGTCGACAGTTATATCGGTTTGAAAATGCCTCATTATCGAAAAATTAATTTTGGCTAGAATGTTTTATGAATGAAAATTTTCCATGACGTGAACGGGAAAAACGCTGCCTACGTCACTAGGCTTAGCGCAGTACACTAAAATATTTCTTTGCAAACAAGAACGAGTTCTCAAGGATCAATAGACCTAATTAAACATTTGCACACCATCTTACTGTAGATTGATTTATTATAGAACTATGAAAGAGAAGTAATGAAATTAAATGTGCCAATGTACGATTAGTTATTGTGTTTTGAAGGCTTTATAAATTGATAACACTTGAATTGCCTAGAGCGGTGTAGATACCTTGTACTTTGTTGTTTATTTTGCTGGTGACCTTCAGCTGTTCTATTTCAGCTAAAGCAAGTTTGCGCCATAAGCTGGTCTTTTAAGCGTTTCGGTTTTACGTCGTCCACTTTTTTAGCTCACCAAAAAAAGACTGCCTTTGGCATGCGTTCGTCTGAGATTCGTCTTCCATACAGGATACCGCTCTGTCCAGCGTAACCTCTATTCAAAGCCCCGGATACACATTTGAGACCAAAGAAAATCTGCTGCCGAGAACAGAGGCAGACGCGAAAAGAAAATCTTAATCGACCACTGTTTGACAATGGTTATGCTTGCCCTGGATGTGGCAAAATTTGTAGGTCACAGCAGGGGCTGCGTAGCCACGGGAAATACTGCAATCCTCATTAATCTTAGGAATCGAAGACAAGCCGTATTATTATTTTTTTGCTGTTAAATTATTACCATAAGTTCGTGCTTTGTGTCTACTGTCCCGTACCAAAACAAAGGAAATGGTCATAACAAAGCTTCTCTACGCCTTACGTGCTCACACTGAACATGATATCTAGCCAGCGGCCAACGAGTTTGCGTACGCTGCAACCTCTTTTTATTTAACTATACACCTCGGTAAAAAGCTTGGGGTTAGGGCTTGGAGATGGAAGGCCCAGTTGAGATCTGAATGGAGGGATGTGTATAAGCAGGCCATATCCCTCCACGGGCTGTAGCACCACTGGGATGGATGGATGGTATGAACTTCTTATAGTCCGACAGTCAGGCTGGGCAGGGCACGTATCCCGTATGGGTAACGAGCATATTGTTTGGCGTAACAGAGGTGTCCCATGGAAACGTTTCTTTAGAAAACTAATGCAATGATTTAAGTCTATTAAGAAAAAATGCCCCATTTTACTTTGTCACAAAGTGCCTGTTTTACCCTATAACGTAGAGATTTGCGTCACTTGATGTTTCGTACTAAAGACATAATGAATGTAAACTAATTCCATAATGAAATATTTGAACGCAACCATCTAAGAAGTTACACTGCAAAGACTTTCTTCTAAGCCAGTAATAGTAGACCTACAATAGTTTTACACAAAAAATGGATTGTAAAACTATAAGACGAATGTGAGCTGTGGTTTGTCTAGACTATAAAAGGACTTAAGGGACTTTATATTTAATCGCCATGTATAATTACATTTAGAACTAACAGAACACTAAATGTAACTCTTCAGATTAGTAGTATTTATATGATCGTTCATTTTCGTAATTACAAAAATATTCCCAAAATGACTTAGGAAATTATTTAACCGAGCTAGGATCGGTCATCCAGGTACTTAGACTCTATATAAACTATAATAATTAATAATAGACAAAACTTGCGTAATAGAGTCACTAGTCAATAATCAATAAGTTTGAATAACTACACTTAAATTATATTATAATTAATAAATTATATATAATGTAATAAGTCATGAATGTTAATCAATCATTCAAATTCAATGTAAATGTCTAAAGTCAATGACTTAAATTAAGTTAAATTGGATCTTAAACTCTGCTAAGTCAGCCTAAGCCGTTGGTTTTCCTGTCTGTTTCAGGCAACCCATTCCATGCTCTAATCTATAATATAAACTTATAAAGCATATAGTAAGGCGTACGTATGTAGGCCTATGTCCTTAGCGTTTATGAAGTAATGTCTGTATTATATAAGATAAGAATCAAAACCGTTTGACCAATATTAATAAAACTTGGCATTTATAAATGTTCCTTGGGTTTTAACTGGAACAGTAACATATGCAAAGTAGCCCTAAAACAAGCTTAAGACCCTCAAAAGAAAAAAAAAAGTTGCTCAACTCGATGAAAGTATAAGTATTTCTATTTCATGGGTCTAGGTTATGCAGCCATGTTTATATGAGACAAGATCAAAAGAATCTAGATCTAACTTTAAGAACTACACTTTACAAAGATAGTTTTTGCAAATAACATTAGCTAAGTTTGACATAGGCCTATATCTAAATCCACTCCACTAGACTAGTAATACACAAACTAACGCCCACAGGCTGCTGGCAATATCCGGCTAGTGGCACTATAAGACTTGATTCTTGATCTATAATATATTCATTTTATTTATTATGCATACAATGATATACTTGATCAAAGATATAGACCTTTATAGACATTTAGATTTAGAGTCTAGACTAAGGGAGTAAACCCTAACAGAAAAGCTGGTTTTGCAGCTAGGTGTAGGCAGGGGAACAGTGGTAAGACCTCTGTGCTCTGGTAAACTCCTGCATCCTTCTGACCCCAAATTGCGATGGTGTTCTCCCTTTACTAGGATCTGGTCAGCATGGAAGAGAGGCAAATGTGGCCAGCCCATCATTAGTAATTTTGCACCTAGGTTTTTTAAAGCAATGGAGAGGTCAGTCATTCTACAGTCTTTAGTCACAAGAGAAATTGCAAAGGCAAAAGGTCATGTCTCGAGGTGTAAAATGTCACAGAGACCCTAGATCTAGGTCCCCTCAACTAAAAAAAAAAAAGACAGTGAAACTTGTAACGAAAAATATTCATATTTGATTAGAGCAGTGATACCCAACCTAGATTGGCCTGCAGGCCATTTTAATTTCTCACACTCATGTCGCTGGCCTTATCAATGAAAAAAAAAAGAACTTTTCTGATAACTTTTGTTGCAAGAAGTCCGCTGTGACATCCAAGTATACTTTTCCACTATTCTTCAAAGTTTCAGTCTACTTTTTGTTTTCACTAACACACACACATATTAAATGGTACAGTACCACTTGCTTTGATACCAAAAGATGATCTAAAATAATGCAGAAATGATGCCCTGGGTTGCACACACAAGATGTCTAGGAAACAGCTAGCTCAAGACAGCAGCAGACATTTTAAAGAATTAAAAATAATAGAAGATTCACGTCGCCTAAAAATTATAACATTAACATTTTGTTCTTACAAGAAAAAAAAAAATTGAATATACAAATAGCAAAGAATGAAATCCATGGAAGAAAGAATGACATTTCTAGCACAAGGACATACATTTTTTCAACCTTTTTTGTGTGGTTTTCTACATTGTGGTCCAATGTTAGGGCTGGCCGAATCTGGCCCAAAGGCCATACTTTGGGCATCACTGGATTAAAGTAACACAATTAGTAAGACCACTAAATTTAGAGACACTTCATGACAGAAGACTAAAAAGTAAAATAGTGATAATACATAACTGAACCATAATTTAAAAATAGAAAAACAAAATCTAATGAAATACTCAGCAAAACACAAAGACAAAAGCAAATTTTTTTATTCCATGTTCCATATTCCATTCCTTAAGTGCTCCTTCTTCCCTGGTGTTATTAGAGTATGGAAGGGTTATCTGAATCAGCCAGGAAAATTAATGACTGGGCAGATTTTAAGTCACAGTCACTGATTAACATGCATGACTAGATTGACCGGTATATGCGTAAGGCTTAATTATCTTCTCATTTGAATTAACTTGTGTAATTTAGAAGATAAGATCTTGAATAGGTAATAGACACGTGACGTGTAGGACGTAATCTTCTTCTTTTTTTGAAAAGTAACATCTGTATTATATAAGATAGGATAAGATAGACTTCAGTCTGAGTAGATGATAATGATACTAGATCTAGATTTTTTAAATTGTATTCTTGCATATAAAATGATAATATAGTAGATATCTATAATTGATCCAGAAATTTAAATACAATATTGTAAATCTTTACACTAAGATGCATCAAAAGATTTTATATATTTTTTTTTAATTCTTAGGAAACTAGAACATTTTAAATTGGCATAACAGACTATGTTCACAATCTTAAAAAAATGTAATTTTATGATTGGGAGATTAAAATACTACTATGAAATTTCACAGTAAAACTTTGCATAGGAATAAACATTTTTTTTTTTAGTTCTGCAAATGCATCATCAAATAATTTTGTAATTAATATTTCAATTCAGAATGAGTTCAGGTTTATACTGCTAGAACATTAAAGCAGGGGTCAAAGTGCACAACAAGTAGAAGATTAAGATAAGATGATAAGGGTGGACCTATGGGCTTTCTGTGTCCAGCTATTATCTACTAATTTATTTTTATATAAATATACGTTGGCTTCAGGCTTTATGCGTCCATCAGTCATCAAATAACCAGATTGATCCTCATATAGGAAGGTATTTAAGGACTTTGAACTCGTAAATCATTTAACGATTTATCCAACTGATAACATACAACCATTTCACTGCTAAGATGGCTAAAATAATTAAAATTTTATCAGACCTTGAAGATATGTACTTGGGAAAGTAAATATCACAAGAATTCTGTTTTGTACAGTGAGTACAAGAAAAATTACAAAAGGTAGACATTATTAATGCTTGAGCAATATGTGGGCAAAATCTGAGGAGCTAATGATCCACAAAGCTTCTTGTTCCCCTTCCAAAGACTAACACAACAAAGGTTACTTTTTATAGGAAGTCGATATTTGCTGTCAAGCATTTGAAGGACATAAGGGGTCAAGGTTGTTAACTTATCAGATAAAGAGGGGCCTTAGTGTAGCAACATGCAGCCAGAAGTTTAAAATGAGTTTTTTTTCTTCACTTCAGATTTTTCTATTCATGCAAAATTGAAAGAAAAATTTTTTTTATGATGAAACCTGTATGTTCCTAAACCTGTATGTTCCTAAACCTGTATGTTCCTAAACCTGTATGTTCCTAAATTTGGTGTGTGCAACTGAGACCAATTGTATTAGAAGGCCTGGGCACTGACCCGCTATTTTGCAACCTGTATTCATGCCTGTGTTGGTCTAAACTGCCCAGTTTGCAATGTTGCAGGTCAGTGCGCAGGCCTGCTATAATGATTCGTCTTCGTACCATTGGAGATTTGTTAGCAAAAGCTGCTACTTTTTGATCTGAGACTTACCATAATTCAGTTGCTTGTTAAGAAACATATTTCTGCTTTGGTTTACTGACCTCATTTTATTTTTGAGTAAAATGTTATCATGGTTGTGGTGATGATTTATAGTTTAATGCTTGTCACAAAGAAATATCATATCCCTGTGAAGACTCTCCATTTAGCATGTGAGCTGACACAGAACTTTGAATAAATATAACAGTAACATAACAACCGTGAGGAAATAATTAGCAATGCCAAATTGTACATATACAAATGACAATAACCTATACTGTTTCATTAGATTTCATTTGGAATTTTCCATTTATTAATCTGTGTAAACACCATTGTAAAAAGTCCCCCTTTCAGACCTTGTGATCAATAGGGAGGATGATGTAAAGGTTGTCTGTTTCTGTGGCCAACGGTTAACGAGGGTGTCATGTTGCTAGCACAATGCCCAACCGCTTTTACTTTCCCCAACTAATGTCAGGTACCCATTAGAGCTGGGTGGACTCAGTAGCGCCCAAAGATCCCAAAATTAAAAATTCCGGTCTTCACCAGGATTTGAACCCGGGACTCTGGTCCAGCAGCTATTTACCACTCAGTCACCTCGCCTCTGAAACACCAATGTAAGAGAATGGCAATTGATAAAATATTTTTTTAAATCTCCTATATTTTAGTATCTAACCATGCAATACAAACTTTTTTAACAAGCCTAGGTATATCCTTGGGATATTAGCCATCATGACAATGGGGTTTGTAAAGCAAGAGTACAAGAAGAAAAATTACAAAAGGAAAACATTATTAAAACTACAGCAAGGTAGCATTGTGCACATTTCCCTGTCAGTGTTGTCATTTGTTAAACATCTACAAAAGTTCTCAATATACACATGGCTAACAAATTAGATGCACAATGATAACATTATCTAGGCAGTTACTTGATACTTTCATGCCTAGGCATACAAAGTAAATAAGCTTGCCTCTTAAATGAGACCTTAGTTTTTGTGTGTGTTTGATGTCATTATCATGATAAGATTTATATCCTTGAGAAATAAAATGCTGGTATATGAACTGGTCTTTAGAATTCCTAGTCCTCAGATCTGGGTTGTTCAAAAATAAAATAATTGTATGTGAACCAGTCTCAAGTATTTTTAGTCAATAAAACTGGGTTATGGCCCCATCAGAGTTGCAGGAAATGTTGAATCATCTTCTTTTTTTTTTTTTTTTTCGAGGAACTTGAGCCAACTAAAAGCAATTAGATAATGATGACAAAATGTAATTAATTACTGTGAATACAATTGTATATATATAAAGATTGGGTCATAAATCATAGTATGGAAAAATGTAAAACCAGCAAGAGTTGTTTTAAGTTGAACAAAAGTGAAATCTAGTACAACATGAGGGGAGAGAAAACTTTTACACATCTGCAGAGCCAAAGATATTTAGCTTAGATGTTAGTGGAGGCTGGTATTTTAAATTCAGCTTAATTAAATTAATATGTAACATGTATTCATATAATGTGCACTAATTACTGCTAGAAGTGACTTGTATCTTTGAAAAAGCTATGCTGGGGGTAAGGCGAATTAAATTTCATTATAAATGTAGTTTTTTGACTGACAACATTTCTTTCTCTTTGGCTGCCTAGTTGTGTGGTATGTGCTTCGGAATTGATATTTCTAAATTCGGACACATAAGTGCTCATTCTCTTCCATCCTGCAGAACATTTTTGAAGGAATACCTCAAACGTGTACACAAGTCTGATTCTCATTACTTTGTTACATTTGTAATCTCCGCAGACACATTGACAGCAAGGCAGAAGTTTATGTTGACAGACTTCGTGAAGCAGTGGCTATACAGAGTGTCTCCGCCATACCAGAGAAAAGGCCAGAAATCAAACGCATGGTGGAATGGGCTGGAGAGGTAAAAAAAAAAATTTACAGCCCCCTCCCCCCACCCCAATCAACTTTATTTATGAAATTATTTTTTTTTGTGTGTGACTATATTGTAATTTAACTCTTTCTCTCCGTAATTATTTCCCCCATTCCAACGGAATTATCCATTTTGTTCATTTGTATTTCACTACCTTTGTTTTTTTTTTGTTATTAGAAAATGTTTTATTTGGTAAGAATTAAAGGGGACTGCATGACCTTTTTATATAAGACAAAGTGATGTTTATAATATAAAACCAAAATGAAATTTTATTTTTGATAATGGAATAAAAAAACAACACAAACTTACCTACTGTCTACAGGTGGCTTTAGAACTAGATTTTTTTATACAAATTGAAGTCAGTTTATTCAATCTTTAGCCACAGCAACAAAACAGCAAAAAGAAACTACATCCTAAAAATAGACTCTCAGCCAATAAATAAAGAAGAAAATCCAACATATCTTGGTGTAAAACTAGACCAAAGACTGTCTCTAAAACACTTTATGGCAGATTTAAAAGAAAAGGCATCACAAAGATTAAACATAATAAAACACCTAGCAGGAACATCCTGGGGAGCTGAAAAGAAAACCTTAAGACAGTTATACACTGGATATGTCAGATCTGTAATGGATAACTGTCTCTCCATACAAGTAGCTGCCAACAAAACCTATCAATCATCATTAGATACAATCCAAAACCAAGCCTTGCGGTTAATTAGTGGAGGTATGAGAACTACTCCCACAGCAGCCTGTGAAATAGACTCCAATATTGAACCTCTTAAGTTAAGGCGCAACAGAGCAGCATTAGAAGCTATTGAGAGATACAGAAGGTTGGAGGACGATCATCCAAATAAATTACTAACACAGAGAAATAGGAAAAACAACCAAAAAAAGCAAAGGACTCTGATCCAACTTACTGACGAACTAGCCCTAAAACACCACCTACCCAATAACAGAGAAAAAATTACCAGGTTTTCAAACATTACACCCGGACTAAACTACAAACAACCAACCATCAAAACACATTTACTAAATAACACCTTAACAAAAGAATCAAATCCACTGGAGCTCAAAGTAGGCACGCTTGAAACAATCGAAAGCTATCCAAAAACAGCTATCCATATTTATACAGACGGATCGGCTTTCAAAGCTACCATCAATGCTGGTCTTGGTGCCTTCCTGGTCTTCCCTAAAAATAAACACTTTGAGATAAGCGCACCCTGTGGTGATTACTGCTCAAACTTCCAAGCCGAAATTGAGGCAATTACCATAGCACTCCAGACAGTAGAAAACAAATTATATGAAGGAGTGCAACCACCATCAGATATTGTTGTCTTTACAGACTCCCAATCTACTCTGGAAGCACTTAACAGCAGCACCTCAAACAGCCCAAGAGAGTTGACAACACTCAGTGTGATAATCCACCAGATGATATCAATTTAAATATCAATATTACACTACAGTGGATCCCTGGACACATTGGCATCATGGGAAATGAAAAGGCAGATAAGCTATCAAAGGCAGGTTCAACTATGGAACAACCAGATAGACCTGTTAACTACCTCACCCTAAGGTCAATGTTAGTCAACAATCACAAAGAGGAGTGGCTCAACCAATGGGCATCAGGAAACACAGGCAGAGCCATGTACAGAGAAATGACTACGCCTAACAAACTGGACAATATTAACTTCCTCCCCCGCAAAGAACAATCTACAATCTTCCAACTAAGAACAGGACACACACCACTATTAAATTACCACCTGAACAAAATAAACTCCACACAACTACCCCTTTGCAGACACTGCACCCACCCCTCTGAAACCGTAAACCATATCCTCTTTGAATGCCCCTCCCTAATCCACCTTAGGCAGACCCTACTTCCACTACAGCCCAACATAACCAACACCCTGTACGGCAGTGCTGAGCAACTGAAGAAAACAGCACACTTTTTTTCCTTGGCACAGTCTGCAAAAGAGCTCACAGCTCAGCAGCAATAAAGCTGGCTAGAAGAAGAAGAAGAAGAATACAAATTGAAATAAATGTATTTTTTATTATAGGTATTCATATTTTCATAAGACTTAATGTATAATGTATAACAGTTATAAAACTTATAAATTAGTTGTCTTGAGATCACTATCCTATGCCATTACTATGCAGAAAATTTATATAGAAAAACATCAATTTTTTGTAAAAACTCATTTAAAATGAAAAAATCTGTATGATTCTAAAGGGAAACTACTCTAGATTAAATTACAAGCAATTAAAAACATTTTGGGAGGAAAGCAAACAAAGCAACTAATGTTTTTAGTCTGAAAGAATGGGGTCAAGTCAACGATGGTATATTAAGAGAGAGTTAGATGTAAATTTGCGCCATAAATGTGCATATATGACATAACCTAAAAGGCTTCATCTAAAAAGGGCATGGTAAATGGCTTAGTTTGTATTGTAAAAGCTGGCTTTACAGAGAAATCTTATGTTGAAGGTTACCTAGTATTGTTGCTTTTGTAAAAATCATCTTCCATGCTGCTACTATATGTTCACTTTTCTTTGGTCCTAAGTCTGTTGTGTACATTTGGGGGTAGGGTAGGGGAAGGTATCTGTGAAAATGTTTCCATTCTACCTGTAAGTACTCAGTGGAGTTGTGGTGGCTACATGGTAAGGCACTTGGTTTCTGAACTGGAGGGTGCCGGGTTCAAATCCTTGTGAAGACTGGAATTTTAATTTCGGGATCTTTAGGGCACCTCTGATTCACTCCCATCTCTAATGGGTACCTGACATTTTTTGGGCAAAGTAAAAGCAGTTTGTCGTTGTAATGGCACCCTTGTAAACCTTCGGCTGCAGAAACAGATGACCTTTACGTCATCTGCCCTATAGATTGCATTGTCTGATAGGGGAACTTAACTTACCTTTTTCTTGGTACTCAGCAAACACTTATCAGCTTAAATAAGTCTTTAATAAAATATTCCTAGTCTGCATTGAGATTCAAAGTTGAGGCCCCCTCCCCCATTACAAAGCTACACATCACATTGACTGAGCATTCATTTTATGTTTTACCTTTTTTAAATCTTATATTGTGCCTTCAAATGTGTCGACATTTAAACTGTTTTGTTATGGAACATTCTAAAGTTTTGTTTCATTCCTTTTATTATTTTGTCACAATTCAGAATTTTGTGTGCTAAATGTTTAAATTTTTCTTCTACGCAGTTCCTTAAAAGACTAGGTGGGACTGTTGAATATGCAGATTTAGGTGACCAGACCCTACCAGATGGAAGCAAGATCCCCCTGCCTCCAGTACTCCTTGGTCAGCTAGGAAATGACCATAACAAGAAAACATTGTTGGTGTATGGCCACTTGGACGTACAACCGGCAGATAAGGTCTGTGTAAAAAAAAAAAGATTATAAATCATTTTAACATAGTGTACGTTAGCATTTTTAAGCAAGAAAATGTTTCTTAATTTGGTTTTAATCAGTCAGTAGAAAAGTTGAAACATTCTTGGAATTTGTTTATGAATTTAAAGGAAAAATGAAAGCGGTTGCTGACTGTATAATCAAGGGTTGTAGATTCAAAACGTGTTGAAAGTTGGAATTTTTTAATTTTAGGACATCTCTAATCTAGCATACTGTAGTGCAGTGATACCCAACTAAGAGTCACAGACCATATCTGGTCCATGCTGTAGGGCTATCCAGCAACTTAAGACCCACAGGACATATCTAGTCCATGCTGTGGGGCTATCCAGCAACTTAAGACCCACAGGCCTTATCTGGTCTATGCTGTGGTGCTATCCAGCAACCTAAGACCCACAGGCCATATCTAGTCCATGCTTTGGTGCTATCCAGCAACTTAAGACCCACAGGCCTTATCTGGTCCATGCTGTGGTGCTATCCAGCCCCCTTGAAATTTCTTCATAATGAAACTTCAGATCCTCAGTTTCTTTGGAATCGATTCAGTGACAAGTATGTCTAAAATAACAAAAAAAAAATGTTGGGCCACCACTGCTTTAATTGGTTGTCTATTTAATACTTGTTACCTACCAAAGAAAATGTTGGTTGCATTATGATTGTAAAGTGTTTGTAAAATGTTTTAGATGTTTTGGATGATCCTTCTGAGTTCTAGATAATCTACTTCCGCGGGACGATGGGGGATGGCAATGGACAGGGTATGAACCTGGGACCATCGAGACAACCACCAAACAACACTCCAGCCCGCATACTACAAAACCAACCATCCAATAAATGGTTGGCTAAAAAATAAGTGAAATTTATGTTGCCTGACAATAATTGTCTTATCAGGGGTTCATTTATATGCTTTGACTTGACTTGGTTCCTGTGGCTCGCTAGGAGGTTGCTTGATTATTACTATTACGAACAATTCCAATTGCTTATTACTTGCTACACAAATACTTGTTACACAAATAAGAACAATTAATACTCAATATACTTCAACTCTAACTCCAGCTTTCATGAATACCAAAAACTCTTATCAAATAAAGCACACAATTATATCACTCTCAAGAAATAATACAAACACCAGTCCAGGAAGTAAACGTCCAACCAATTGGACCGGGAACAAGACCTCACTAACTTAACACACTCTCTGTTACATTCAACGAAGACTTAACCATTCAGCTCATAACACGTGCAAGACTGTTTACATTCACAACCTGGGAATACATATGCAAGGGGATATAACTATCATACCAAAATATCAAACTAACATTCACTCTCGCCATACCTCCCCCTGACATGTCTGAATTGTAATTTATGTTTTGATAAAATTACATCAACATTGACAAGATATCAATATTTCTTTCATTATTTTTGCAACAGATTGATGGCTGGGACACTGAGCCATTTGAACTGACAGAAGTAGATGGAAAACTTTACGGCCGTGGATCTACAGATGACAAGGTCAGTATAAACTTTTATGAATATGCTTTGTTAGCTCATTATGTCTTCGGATAATATACCTGTGATCTATATACCCAAATTGATGTTTATTTTTTTTAGGGGCCAGTGCTTGGCTGGTTGAATGTTATTGAAGCATTTCAACAACTGGGCAAAGAAATCCCAGTTAATTTCAAAGTAAGTTTTTAATTAATTTCAAAGTAAGTTTTTAATTAATTTCAAAGTAAGTGCTTAATTAATTTCAAAGTAAGTTTTTAATTAATTTCAAAGTAAATTTTTTTTTTTTTTTTTGTTTATCAAATTAATGAACTTATTTTTCTTTTACTGCAGGCTCTATGACTTATGCTTTACTTGCTAGAGACCTGCGTTAATTGACCGGTGAGATATTTGATTAAAAGTGTTTAAAATATCTCATTTGTTTTCACAGTTTGTCTTTGAGGGTATGGAAGAGTCAGGCTCAGAAGGGTTGGATGATTTGATCGAGAAAAGAAAAAATGATTTCCTTAAGGTAACTTGGCCCTTATCCTAATTATGAAATGACGTATAAAACAGATGATTAAGAGAACTTATACATTGTGCTTGTCTAAGTTAATATTTAGACTGAATCTTGCAGTATCTTATCAGTATATTAGATATACAGTTTATATCACAACTGATAACACAATACTGGTGTTAACTAAATTATGTTAGTTGATCTATGGTAGAGATTGTATGTGTTTGATTGTATAAAGTTCAAGGCTGTGGAAGTTAAAAAAAAAATCTTAATTTTTTTTAATTGAAAAAAAAAATGTTTCAGTCAATTAATTATAAATTTAATTTGAGATCTGTTCATTCCCCAGACGACTTGAAAGTTTGTATCTTAGGGTTCGTATAATATCAAGAAAACACGTGGTCATGTCATAAACTACATCATGAGCTTTGCCCCCAGGTCTTGGGATAAATCATCCATAGGCTGTGTTTCTCTCTTGCTTGCTAAACAAATGATCATTTCATTTTTAAAATACATAGTGAACTGATGGCTGAGTTGTAAAGTGCTTGGCTTCTAAACTGAGTGGTCTCAGGTTCAAGTTCTGGTGAGGTCTGGGATCTGGAATTTCTAGGTTTTTAGGATGCACATAGAGTCCACCCAACTCTAATGGGTACCTGACTTTAGCTGGGGAAAGTAAAGATGGTTGGTCATTTTGCCCTGTAACCATTGGCCATAGAAACCAATGACCTTCACATCATCTGCCTTATAGATTGCAAGGTCTGAAAGAGTTTTGTAATAATAAAAATATAACTTATCAACAGGTCCTTAGTTCTGTTTACCAGATACTCCAAATAAATCAACAAGTTCTTAGTTCTGTACACCAGATACTCCAAATAAATCAACAAGTTCTTAGTTCTGTACACCAGATACTCCAAATAAATCAACAAGTTCTTAGTTCTGTACACCAGATACTCCAAATAAATCAACAAGTTCTTAGTTCTGTACACCAGATACTCCAAATAAATCAACAAGTTCTTAGTTCTGTACACCAGATACTCCAAATAAATCAACAAGTTCTTAGTTCTGTACACCAGATACTCCAAATAAATCAACAAGTTCTTAGTTCTGTACACCAGATACTCCAAATAAATCAACAAGTTCTTAGTTCTGTACACCAGATACTCCAAATAAATCAACAAGTTCTTAGTTCTGTACACCAGATACTCCAAATAAATCAACAAGTTCTTAGTTCTGTACACCAGATACTCCAAATAAATCAACAAGTTCTTAGTTCTGTACACCAGATACTCCAAATAAATCAACAAGTTCTTAGTTCTGTACACCAGATACTCCAAATAAATCAACAAGTTCTTAGTTCTGTACACCAGATACTCCAAATAAATCAACAAGTTCTTAGTTCTGTACACCAGATACTCCAAATAAATCAACAAGTTCTTAGTTCTGTACACCAGATACTCCAAATAAATCAACAAGTTCTTAGTTCTGTACACCAGATACTCCAAATAAATCAACAAGTTCTTAGTTCTGTACACCAGATACTCCAAATAAATCAACAAGTTCTTAGTTCTGTACACCAGATACTCCAAATAAATCAACAAGTTCTTAGTTCTGTACACCAGATACTCCAAAATAAAATTTGTTTTTTTTTTTATGCCATGTTGAAAATCTCTAATAGGGTTGAAACATGTTTGGCTTGTGGATGTTGATATAAAGGTTGAAACATGTCTGCCTTGTGGATGATTATATAAGGTTGAAACATGTCCACCTTGTGGATGTTTATATACTGTTGAAACAAGTCTGCCTTGTGGATATTGATATAAGATTGAACCATGTCTAGTTTGTGGATGTCTATATAAAAATTGAACCATGTTTTTCAGGGTGTGGACTATGTATGCATCTCAGACAACTATTGGCTTGGAAAGAACAAGCCATGTTTGACTTATGGACTGAGGTATTTGCTTTTTTACTTTATTTTCTGAACTCTAAGTTTAACTGAGAAATAATACAATTATTGTAAAGATTTTATTGTTGAAAAAAAAAGGGATCAATGTGCGTGTTTGTAATTGAATTAGCCATAATTTGTATTGAATCTAGCTGGGTATATTGGTGTGAAAAAAATTGGGTTTTATGTTGATCATGCCAGTCTTAATTTTTTGTGTTATTTCTTCACCCTTTAGAGGCATCTGTTATTTCTTCCTAGAGGTGACCTGCGCTGACAAAGACCTACACTCAGGCATCTATGGGGGCACAGTGTGAGTTATTACCAGTCTAACTTCATTTTCAGAAATATGTATTGCACACCATATTCATTCATTGTTAATTAGTCTGATCCCCACAATTTGCTTGATGTGTTGTCTCTGTGAAAGGAAATGATTATTGATAAAAAAAAACAGCCTAAAAAAAAACAACTGTTTTATCTTTATAATACAGTAGTAAAAAAGATAATTATTTATGTTTATCATGGGCCTTATAAGGAACAATGTGTTAAAATTTTTATAAGAAAAAGAAATAATCCTGATTAATCTATTGTAAGTTTTATTTAGAATAAAAAAACAAAACAAAACAGTAGAGCAAAGCTTTCCTTAGAGCATGCTTTTTTTTTTTAAACTTTATAAATGCATTTAAAAAGCAATCACCCAGATACCCCCTTCTTTCTCCCCCACCCCTTTCCAACTGGTCCAGGCAAGTGATAGGATCATTCTATGGCCTCTTTCAGTCGCAAAGCGACTATGGATCATCTCAGTGAGATGAATGCCTGGGCATTAGCTGTGGTCGGAACGATGTTACCCACAAATCAGTTCCCCCTCTCCACGCAGCTGATGTACCCAAAGGAACGGCCGTGCCGATACAGTTTGGGGTCAGCGGCGTCGCAGGTTCTGCCAGAGTGTAGCACTGGGTGCTGCAAACTGCCTTAGGGTCGCCAGCTCCTGATTTTTCCTCAAGGTTGACTCCCGAAGCCTTTCCCATGATTGGGTAAAGCTGCAAGGCAACAGAGGTTTGAATTCAGAATTTTCCTTCTCCTAGGTGGGTAGCCAGCCATGGCTAATGAGCCCCTCCTGCCCGAAGCTTACTGGTTTAGATGCCAGTTACTCGCCTTTGTCCCTTCTCCTGTTAGTGAGAACAGTTCCGCCGGACTCAATATCTGCGCCACACGTGAAGGCCAGGAGTTGGACTGGTTGTCAGAGGCTATTTGAGATGCATGCCATTTGGAAGCATTTTATAGGTAGATAGGATCATAGCGTAGTGAGAAAGCTAAAAGCATGAAATAGGGATAAACCAAAACAATTGGTAAAAATATTTCTAATCGCACAGATTTATTGTTGTTGGTCTAGATCTATTAAAAATTTAATCACATGACTGATCCAAACTCATCGGTACAATTACACTTTGTTTAAGCTTTTTTATTTTTCAAAATATTTTTTATGTTTTCTTGTTTAAACTCAGACTTTGAATTCAATCCAAATTTTTTCTTTTGGCCAATGTTTTATATAAACTAAAAATATGTTTATTTTACAGGCATGAGGCTATGAATGATGTCATCGCCATTATGTCATCTCTCACAGATGTCAATCATAAAATACTCATTCCTGGCATCTATGATGACGTAGAGGAACTGACTGATGCTGAACTGCAGACTTATGAGCCCATTGATTTTGATCATGTAGGTCTGGTCTGCTAAACTTTAGTTAGTCTTTGTTACTAAACTTTAAGAAGTTTGTGTTGGTAAACTTTAGGAAGTCTGTGCTGGTAAATTTTAAAAAGTCTGGGTTCCTAATTTTTTGAAAGTCTGGGTTGCTGCTAATTTTTTGTAAGTGTGGGTTTCCAAACTTTAGAAAGTCTTAAGAGTCTGCTAAACCTTAGGCATTATTTAAAGTTGAAAGATAAAATTTCAGCTACAGAATGTTTGGTTTTCAGTGATTTTTTTTTTGGATTATGTCCCTTTTGTGTAAAAACTTAAATAGTACAATAGCTTCTAATATATAGTTACATCACCAATGATCAGGTGGAAAGGTCAGTGGTCATGGGCCTTGAACACCAGGTTTCATGTAAATATCTGGTTACATTAACAAAGATCAGGTCAAATGACTTGAAACCAAGCTTCCTTACAAAAATTTTAATATTATGGACTGCATTGTCTTAACAGTTCAAAGATTAAAGGTAAATGCAGTATTTCACTTGACTACGCAGACAAAGTTGTGACCTACATATTTTGCCACATCTGATCTGACCAAGATGTTGTCTGGCTTCTGCCTGTTAAAATTTTGTTTGTTTGTTTGTGTTTATCTTTGGCTTTGCTTCTCTTTTTGCGTCTCAAATGTGTGTCCAGTGATCTTGGTGAGAGTTACCAGCTGTCTCATTTAGAAAACCATTTGCTGCCAGCTGTTTCCCTGTAATTCAGAAAGGGCAAATTGACACCTGAGTTGATCTTTAGGGGGTTGGCACCTCTATTACTGCATACACCTTAAAGTTCTCCAAACCCCCCCCCCCCCACACACACACACACACATTTGGCAACCATCCATGCTTCATATTGGATAGGTTTTCTACCCATCTCAGCTGTTAAACAGTTATACCTCTACTTTCTCCACTCCCAATTTAAGTTGTTGAGTCAGAAAAAAACTTAGATTTGAATGTAAAACTTATTTCATTGCCAAACAGGAAGACTACCAAAAAGACATTGGTGCTAAGAAACTTCTGAAGTCAAAGAAACACGAGGTTTTAATGGCCAGATGGCGCTACCCATCTCTCTCCCTTCATGGTAAAGTTATATTTGGAATAGTGCAAACTTCAAAGTTGAAACTGCGATAAAAAGTAGTTTTGAATATAAAGCTGATGTGTTTTTTTTTTGTTATATATCATGACACAAAATTTCAATGACACTTTTTCTATTCATTAAACTTGTTTAAATCAATAATTTATAGCCATATTTAAAGACTCAGTCTGTTATACCCTTGGGAATGAACCTAAAGTTAAGTTTGTAAACTGTGTTAGGAAGTAAGATGTTTTCGAAAAGTGATTAGGTCAAATTTTTTACCTTTGTAACCTCTTGGTTGGTTTCAGCTTTGAATACATTTAAAGAAACAAACATAAAATATTAAAATAGTAAGCAAAGGTACTTTCAATAGAAAATTAATTCAAAACTTAACAACTAGCTCTGACTTTTCATTTCTAGTTAGTAATAATTTTTTTCAACTTACATACCATTTCAGAAAACCTTCAGTTCATTAAATCTTATTGAAATATTTCAGTTCATTCATAATAAATTAGAAAACATATTAAATTGTCATTGACGTCTGCTGGTAACATATTGTTATTTGTAAAAGGAAAAGGTCTGTCAATTATCAAATTACACATTTAGAATCTTCTTTTTGGTTGTGTGCAGGTATTGAAGGAGCTTTCAGTGGGCCAGGGGCCAAAACAGTGATTCCAAGGAAAGTCATTGGCAAGTTCTCCCTCCGTTTGGTGCCCCACCAAACACCAGACAAAATTGAAGAGCTTGTCAAAGCCCACGTCAATAAAGTCCATGCAGAGCGAGGCAGCCCGAACCATGTGGAGTAAGTTTGATTAGGCTAACAACTCAGAGCCGTCCTTCATGCTACCAGTGAACGTGAACTATATTGAGGACCTGGAGAGACACTGGGAAGTGTGTCAGCGGTCTGTTCTAGTGTTTAGGTAGAAAAGGACTTGTAGAGCTTAAGGCAAGACTCCCTGTGACTTGATAGCTGAAGTCCATGTCTCATTGTGTATTTTATAACCATAATTAAATACATTGTCTATTATTACCTCCTTTTGTTGAGTGCTTTCCCTTAGCTTTACTACAATACTGTCCCTTTGATCCAAATTTAATTCCTGGCCACTAAATAATGAAATTATTTTTAATTTATACTAATTTAAAAAGATGATTTATTTTCTTTTTTGTGTGTTTATAATCCTAGAGGTGGAAGTATTTATAACTTGACTCTTTTGTTTTGGCAGGATTTCCATGGGACATGGAGGCAAGCCTTGGGTTAGTGATATCAATGACCCTAACTATGTGGCTGCCAGAAAAGCTATTAAAACAGGTCAGTTGAATGTTGTAGCAAGTGAATCTCACATGTATATTAATAACGAAACAAGCAAATAAAAACGTGTATCAATTAAATGCTGGTCTTATAACACTTGATAAATAAGAGTTCATGAGTTTAATATATAAACTTCTTTTAAAAGACCTCCAAATAGACAGATGAATGTATAGCTCTATTTGAGACTTAGGTTTTTAATAAGAACTAGAAGTCCATTGTCAGGTGATGTAAAGCTTATTTCTTAACATCTGCCATCACTTGACGAAATTTTCATGTGGCATAAAAGCCCATAAAATGAAGAGTGACTATGAACAACTGGGTTGTACTTAGAACACTGGGTTGTACCGAGACCAATAGTCATAGAAGGGCTGAACACTGACTTGCGACATTGTAACCTGTGATCAATAGCTTGTCGCCACGTCATACAGACCTGTGACGTGGCTACAAGCTAATGGTCTCCACTGCCCAAAGGTTGCGACGTCGCTGGTCAGTGTTGAGGCATTCAATAACGAATGGTCTCAATTGTATAAACTAGACTTAGGCAATACTCGCTAGAGCTGGGTGGACTCAGTGGTGTCTGGTAAGGATATCATAAAGCATCAGTTTGACCAATGGTTTGGCAGGTCTGCTTTACAACTCTGCCATTTCCCCAACACTCTATGGCTATCTTTGTAATGTTTACATTTCTACCCACTGGTCCTAGTCACAATTTGTAATGAACATAGCCATCTAGGCATAAAACACTTAACATAGGAAAGGAAACAAACATGAAAATATATTGGGTTCATGGGGTCTTACAACAGATTCAAGGCTTTTCTGTTATTAGGATAACATTGTTTAGATTGTACACAAATTTAGCTTTTGATTAGGTAGTTCTTATAAATATAAATTATAAATATGAATATTTAATATATGCTTAGGCTGTCAAAATGTGTTAGTAGTGGATAAAACAACAACTTAGCTTTTCAAATTTAACATTGAATCAGTTTTTACCATTGTGCATACTCATACTCTCAGCAAGTGTGGTGGCTGAGTGGTTAAGCACTTGGCTTCCAAACCAGTGTTCCCAAGTTCAAATCCTGGTCAAGACTTAGATTTTTAACCTCAGGATTTTTAGGAAGCCCCTAAGTTCACCCAGCTCTAATAATTACCTGACAATGGTTGGGGAAATCAAGGTGGATAGTTACTGTGCTGGTGACATGACAACCCTCTTCCCCCATAGATGGGAAGGTCTGAAAGGGGTACCTAACTTTACTTTACTATTCTATCAACAGTGTTTGGGGTTGAGCCAGATCTGACTCGTGAAGGAGGCAGCATTCCTGTCACTCTGACATTTCAGGAGGCAACTGGCAAAAATGTCATCCTGCTTCCAATGGGGGCCTGTGATGATGGAGCACATTCCCAGAATGAAAAGTTAAACAGATCCAACTACATCAAAGGGGTAAGTGAATGCTAAATTCTGTTTTGATTTTCTAATTCACAATTTAAGGAGTTTTCAAAAAAGCTCAATTTAAATTTGGTGTCTAATTTTCACAACAAATTGGAGCTTTATTACAAAGCTTATATCAACTCACTCTGTCTGTCTGTCCGTATGTCACATTTTTCTCAAACATTATCTCTCCCACTTTCCATTCTGGGATCAAGTTGAAACTTCACACAATTATTCCCTGGACCTAAGAAAACTTAAATCAATCTAAAAAATTAAAAATTAATTACTGGTAAGTTTTAATTGATATTGAAAAGGGAAAATAAATCCTACAAAATTGAGAGATATTAGACCATTTAAAGACTGCATTACAAAAAGATTATAGACAGGGTTACTACAGCAATTGGACCAATCTACAATCTTTCACTTGTAAATTACCATCTTAACAAAATAAACTCTTGACACTGCGCCCACCCTTATGAAACCGTAACTCACATCCTCTTTGAGTGCCTCTTCCTAATCCACTTTAGGTAGACCCTTCTACCACTACAGCCTAACATAACCAACCTCCTGTACGGTAGTGCTGAACAACTGAAGAGAACAGCACACTATTTTTCTTTGGCACAGTCTGCAAAAGAGCTGACAGCTCTGCAGCAAAAAGCTGGCTAAAAGAAGTATAACCTGTAATGATATCATATGTAACATTGGGCATAACACATTGAGTATAACATAGAAAGATATTCCTAATGGCATTGAATTATATTGATTTACTTTTCACAGATGAAAACATTTGGAGCCTACATTACTGAACTGGCGCAGTTATAAATCAAGCGCCTGCCACGCTGCTGCACATGTTGTACAAAGTCACCCATGGGACTGATCAGTCTTTCAATCAACTCAATCAACTGCTAAATATCTTTTAAGGTGTTTACTTTTCTTGTTATATTTTGTTTCTTATTCTGAAGTTGATGAAAGAAATGTTTACAATACAATTCAAATTTTCAATTTTAATAAAGAAATGTTTGCAGGAATTGTCTTTATGCTTTTAGAAAGGGAAGTGATCATTTTATATCATATAATTTAAAAAAAAAGTATAATTATTTCAACTATAAACTTGTGTACTAATTATGTGCACTCATTTGATTTGATAGCAAACATTAAGTCACAATTTGGCCTTGTAGATCTAAAAATCTGGAGGATAATGACTTACAAAGCCAATGTACTCATGAGTATAAAATGGACTTCATTTATACTTAGGCTAACTTTTTATGCATAAGCTTGAACTCAAGTTTGTTTACGAACAATCCTAGTTTTTACATTGTTTGTTGAAATTTTTTTTATACATGTAGCTTTCAAGTATCTTTTTTTTTCTTTTTTAATTTTAAAGAATGTTACTTTTAAATTCTTCTGTTTGTACAAATGGACTTTTCTTTTTGAAAAGTATGTTTTTGTAGACAGTTGAGAAATAAAACATTTCATTCATAGCTCAGAGGAACTGAGATATCTCTGATTAAATGAAAATATTTTTAGGTTACAGCAATGAATCAGTTTACTTGGTACTGCCAGAACTTTCACAGCTATTTTCCAGAGTTGAAAAAAAAAAGTTTACTTTAAAAAAAAAATGTTTACTTGTGACTCACCTTTCAAAAACATTGAAAACATATTGACTCTTCATTGTTACAATAAATTTAAATTTGTTACAAAGAGATTTTGTTTTATTTTGTATCATTCTCTCCCTTTGTACATTCTCGTTGAGCAAGGTGATCAGTCATTTCAAACTAAATACTCAACTGTATTTCTTTCTAGTTAGACATAGTTATGTATTCTCTACCTGCCTACCTCCCTTCTTGCCTACCTCCTTTCTTGCCTACCTCCCTTCTTGCCTACCTCCTTTCTTGCCTACCTCCCTTCTTGCCTACCTTCCTTCTTGCCTACCTCCTTTCTTGCCTACCTCCCTTCTTGCCTACCTCCCTTCTTGCCTACCTCTCTACCTGCCTACCTCCCTTCTTGCCTACCTCCTTTCTTGCCTACCTCCTTTCTTGCCTACCTCCTTTCTTGCCTACCTTCCTTCTTGCCTACCTCCTTTCTTGCCTACCTCCCTTCTTGCCTACCTCCTTTCTTGCCTACCTCCCTTCTTGCCTACCTCCCTTCTTGCCTACCTCTCTACCTGCCTACCTCCCATCTTGCCTACCTCCCTTCTTGCCTACCTCTCTACCTGCCTACCTCCCATCTTGCCTACCTCCTTTCTTGCCTACCTCCCTTCTTGCCTACCTCCTTTCTTGCCTACCTACCTGTTACTTTTTCAAAAAGTTTATATCAACTCACTTTGCCTCACAGTTTGTCTACATTATCTCTCCCACACCCATTCTCAGATCAAGTTTAAACTTTGCACTATTAATCAACGGCATTGACAAGACATAATTAAATTTAAAAAAGTTAATTAATTAGTCCAGTGATGCCCAGCCATATTCCGCCTGCGGGCCATTTTATTTTTGTACACTCGTGTCGCGGGCCACATTGAAAAAAGATTTTTAAAAAAATGAAATTGACTTGAAAGTATTTTTATTAAAAACCAGTGGCTCTAGTTTTTAGTATTAATTAGTAAATAGGGTGTTTAAAGTGTATACGAAACTATCTGAAAATTTAGCTTTATAGATATGACATCAAGATGGAGCAAGGAGTCTAGATGTTCGACAGTAAGGCGATAAGCATACGTAACATGGCATTCGCCTGTCTCATTACTGTAGAAGTGTGATCATGATTGACGCTTGTATTTCAAGATTTGGAAAAGTTTCCGCAGGCAGCACGAATTGTGTGCATCGCTCGAACTCGTAAGGGATAGTTCAGTTGAGGCACTTGCTTTGATTACTCCGTCGTAAGTAGTTCTATTTCATGTGTCAAGTCAAAGACGTTTGAGTAATGGACCTCATTCACCAATCGTAAACAAACAACATTTAGCCACGTGACTAAATGTTGTTTGTTTACGACTGGTGAATGAGGTCCATTCTCTTAAACCTAAAACAGCACTTTTCATGGTCAAAGAGTCGTCTTCATATTCGGACTCAATATTTCTGCAAGAAAACTTGGAGAGGTATGTGGTTCAACGCCAGTGATTTCTTGCAATTGACAGTACTGAACACAATCAATACATGGTTCAGATTCAACAGTATATTAAGTTGATTAGAGGCGTGAAAGTTCCTGTCTCTTCACGATAAATATTTTCGTCAATCCTCCAATGTTTAGGCGGAAGTTTCTACATCCAGAGTCTATTTTTAATTTCTTCGTCTCTCTTTTCATTAATGCACTAATGGCACGGCGTCAATAGCTTTTATATCTCAAGATCGCGATCCAAAATACAGAAAGAGTGCTCGGTGTCACATACACACAAGGTGCCACGGCCAGACAGAAGCAGATATGCCCAAGAACTAAAACTAACAATCATCTTGTTGCCTGAAACATAAATGTTATGTTCAGCTGGATAACAAAAAAAAAGTACGACTTTTATAATACTATAGATTGAGATTTGTTTGAAAAAAAATTGAGAATCACTATTTAAGGAAATATAGTTTTATCTCTTTTTCTTTTTATTTTCTACAATATGTGCCGACATTTTGACGAGCCGGATAGCACAACGTCGGCCCGCGGGCCGTAGTTTGGGCATCGCTGATCTAAAGTATCATGATGTCCGATTTTCATTTTCTCTTGCGAGCCCTGATCTCCTTGTGATGTGGCCATAGAGTTTAGGTCTGCATTTTCAGACAGTAGTTAGCAGGTCATCGTGGGGTCCCATTGCTGTATTATCTTCATCTGTGATGCGGTCTCTGAATGTGATACCTAGGATCTTTCTGTAGCATCTCAATGCCATTGATAGGATCCTCTTCTCGAGATCTGCAGTCAGCGTCCAGGATTCGCAAGCGTATAAGAATGTGACCGTGGTAGGTCCTTGTTTTGTCACGTTTTTTTTTTTTTTTTTAGGAACAATTTGAAAATCATCATAAGAAGGTCATGGTCACTTCCAATGTCACCTCCAGGAAAACTTCTTGATTTGGCTGTATGGATGTTAAAATGCTGCGTCACTGGTCGCATTAGCGAAAAAAAAAAGACAAAACAAACAAACAAAAATACCCCCAAAAAAACGTGTCAAGTCAACTGGAATCTATTCTCAGAGGCTTCATTAGGAAGAAGCTCCGAGTGCCAGATTTGAACCGTGTCATAGGCTTGATATGGCTCCCGGGCCCATGGCAAGATTTACTTATATGCAACACAAGCTATAACCTAGGGTCACCAAGAAATATTTAGCAATGGCATATAATATCTAGGGTTCCATATCTTAAATGGGTGGTGACAGAGTAATAACATGTGCTCGGCTTCCGAACCGGGAGTCCTGGGTTCGAATCTCGATGAAGACTAGGATTTTGAATTTCGGGATTTTTAGGGCGCCTCTGAGTCCACCCAGCACTAGGGAATGTAAAGGCTGTTAGTCGTTGTACATGACACCCATGTCAACCGTCAGCGGTCGAAACATGAGCTTAACATCACCTGCTCTAAAGATCGCAAGATTTGAAAGGGGTACTTTACTCAGAGGCAGCCTTAAGGGGGTGGCGAGTAGGGCAACCGCCCAAGTCCCTGCGATAAAGAGAATACTTGTGTCACCGTCAGCCTATCGTACACATATTTCATGGCCCTGATAAGAGACTCGCCCAGGCCCCTCGCGGTGCTAAGGCCGCCTCTGCCCAGATAACAGCACACTTCTAAATCCGCCTCTGCTTTGCTCTACTTTATTATCTCAAATAGATTCGGTCCCTCTCAAGTTTAAATCTGGCACTACGTCAGCGACGTCGTCTGGTCACCACTGTCTAATTTAATCTCCCAGAGTCACGCTGACATCTCACTGTTTTCACACCCCTCAATACGATTGGCTCCCCGTCACCAGACTTGACTGTGTCAACAGATTAAGTCCGAGCGAGTCCCAACGCAATATTTACTTCTGATATTATTTGTTAGTTTTATTTTCACCCCTAATAAAAAGCGACGGCCACTGTTCGGTGGCCATACCTCTCAAAGGCGCCTGTGGTTAAACAAACATATAAGCTTCCTTCTTAATGCCAGGCAAGCCGTGTAATGGTAGAAAAACATTTTCACGCGGGAGGTAAAGCGTGATGAATGGGCAGATAAACACGGCCAGGCGATTGTAATTGTAAATGAGACAATCGATTTGATTGGCCCGGCAAAGGGAGTGGACGAACGGTTAACGTGGCCAGGACACTTATTTTGATTGGATAGAACATGACAGTTCTTCCTCTTTGACTATGACATTTATCTTATTTCGCGCTTCAAAAAAAAAAAAAAAACGCGAGATGTAATTAATTGCCAGAGAAAGTGATAGTCTGTTGTAACTAGCGGTGGCTAAACCTAGAGTTACTTATAGTGTAGGGCTATATACAATGTATGGCTTCCTGGTCGTGCGGTTTGCGCGCTGGACTGTCGTTCAGATTTATCGATGGTTTAGGGTTCAAACCCTGCCTGCGCTCCCATCACCCGTCGCCCTGCGGGAGGTTTGGACTAGGAAGTAATTATCTTCAACTCTGAAGGAACATCCGAAATATGTAAAACAACAAACAAACAACAAACATGTAGGCTTCTAACTTCTTATCAAATACAGAGGTTACTTAAAAAAAGAAGATGATTACGTCCTACACGTCATCCATCTAGTCATGCATGTTATCCAATGACTTAAATTCTGCCAAGTCACTGGTTTTTCTGGCTGGCTCAGGCAACCCAGAACTGGACAAAGGCAATAAATCGTACTTGACAGATGTGGAGGTAAAAGTTAAATTGGCCTCCGCGAGGAGGCTTAAGCCTTGAGTTCGAATTCATGTCTTAGAACTTTTTTTTTACAAATTAAGATTGTGTTTTTGTATTTGAAGATTATGGTTCAGTGTTTTATGTATAATTGCTACTTTACTTTTGCGTAATCTGTCCTGAAGGCTTACTAAATTTAGTGATTTTACTAAAGGTTTTACTCCGGTTAAATGGGAATATTCGTTTGTTATGAATCTCATTGCTCTATTTTGTGTCTGTTCCAGTTTCTTAATGTTTTCTTGAGTTGAGGGGGTCCCAAACAGAAGATGCATATTCTATTCTTCTATTCTAATACATCGATGTTGACTAATGGGAAGTTATTGCCCAGGATCGCACAATGTGGAGAGAGATGATACAGAATAAAGCAATGGACTGTGAAAATGTAATGAAATTAAACCTGGAAGTAAAGAAAGTCTAACGAAAAAAAAAATCTAAAAATCTGGACGGGAAAAAAAAACTTTCCGGAATAATGCTCTACAGCCTTATGAAGGAATTCTCTACCAGATGTGAATCATAGTCTACAACTAGTGATGACAATTGTTCTTGAGATTTTCTTAAAAAAAAAACAAGGTTACAAAGACAGTTTGTGTGGAAACACAAACTCAAAATCGACCCCTGAAGTGGTCCACCCAGGCAGGTAAAAAGGCAGGTTTCAATATTTTCAGAAAGAACATCAGAATGAAATTCTATCAAAGACACATGACTGAGAAGAATGTAGAAAGAAGGTTGACAGATCCTGTGTGGTGCCGCAGCGGTCCAGCCCACCAAAGGATAGGTGAAAGTGAATGTGAAGTTAAATGTGAACCTGGCCTAACTGATGTATTATAATGAGTATCTAATTGATCTAATTGTTTTGTAAAGGGTCAATCTAAAACCATTTGCATAAATGTGTTACACATATGGTAAGTTATCATCTCACCTACTAAGGAGCCTTCCGTGTTTGCTACTATTATAATAGTGAATAGTTGTAAAAGAGGTGTATTTTTACGAAAAAAAAACAACTGCTCGCATAAGTGATTAAAAATGTTAGATTTTTCGCTTTCAGAAAAGAAAAAGGGAGCCGTTTCATCAGAAACTTGAATGGTCTAAAATATTATGATGTCGGATTTTCTTATATAGTTTACGATATCGAAACGGGACTGACGAACGGACGGACGGACATTCCACACAATACTAATAGCGTCTTTTCTAAAAAATATAGTTCTTCACCCTTCCAATCATTTATCAGAAGATTTCATCTTTCTATTTATCTGACTAATATATTACAGACGTTAATTTAAAAAAAGATAATTACGTCCTACGCATTTCATATGTCAATCTAGTCATGCGCGTTCATCAATGACATAAACTCTGGTAAGTCACTGGTTTTCCTGTCTGGTTCAGGCAACCCATTCCATTCTCTAATGGCACCATGGGAGAAGGAGTACTTGTACGAATTTGTTCTAGTGTATGGGATATGAAATGTGGCTATGTGTTTATTGCGTATAATTGACCTACCAAGGGAAGCAAGTCAAAATAAACCAAATGCATCTATTTTTAAACATTTGGCTGTTTCCCGCTCAATGGAGAGTACAACGAAACGTACACATGGGAATGATGGGATACTACACAAAATTGTGTTAAAAGTTTAAACATTTATTTTCCTATAATCTTCACATTTTTAGCGACCCCCGAATGGGGAAAAGACGCTATTAGTTTTGTGTGGAGTGTTTCGTTTAGATCTTGTAAACTAGAAAAGATAAGGAAAATCTGATATTTTAGACCATGCAAAGTTCTGATGCAACGGCTACTTATTTCTTTTCTGAAATCTATTTTTTTAAAATCAAAACTTATGCTAGCAATCTTTTCATAAAAATACACCACTTTTACAAATATTCACTATTAATAGTTTAATAGTAACAAAACACGAGAGACTGTTAATTGAAGGAGATATCCGCTGACCCATATATTAAACACAATTATGCAAAGGGTTTAGATTTTTTTTTTGTACGTGTGATGATTAGATTGTCCCAGTAGAAGTGTTATAAACATCAAACCATTTGCCATCTCTGACACGGCAACAGATGACATCTGAGAAAGCTGACAGGCTCTTTCGAAAATGTCGAGACATACATTTGAGAAATTGAGACCCAAAAGAAAATCCTTTTCCCGAAGATAAAACATAAATAGAACCACAACGGTTTTATCTGCATTAGCTAAGCAAAATATCTAAAATATCTAAAAGCACGCCATATTTTACAATAAAGAAATAGAGTACTTGTAAATTTAATCTGTTTTCCTACTTTCAAAAAAAAAATAAATATACATTGTCTATATTTTTGAGATTGTGGAGGGTAAGGCCTCGGGTTGACCCACTTCCGTAGATCAGAAGCTGCATTTCTGTATTTAGAGCACGGTACAAGCGGACTGGTCTTGTGTCGGTAAAAATGAGAAAAGAAATAGTTCGAACCCCCCCCCCCCTATTTAAAAGATGCCGATCCTCAAAATTTTGAGTCTTAAAATCTCTTTTGTAGAAGCCATTTTCTTGTGAAGGCCCGGGGTAGTAGCCTCGCCTGCCCTGTTTTTTAAATCCGGCCCTGGTTCGATTATTTATAAAAAGGCTTGTTTCCATCTAGCAAGTCGTACGTCTGTCATTATTTATACACTATACAAAACAAACCAGATCCTGACTAAAGCCAGACTTACACAATAGATGATCCATAGAACTATATAATTTTATTTTTTGAAACAGTTGTCTGCCTAGAGCCCAACCCATATTAATGAAACCTGGTAAAGGTACACAACTCTAGAGGTGATGATTAAGCGTTTCAAAAGGCCTGGCTACCTCCCTTTGTGCTACTGTTCTATTAAGAACACATTAATATTAAGATAGCCAATCCCAGCGTGGGGTCGTGTCTTGACGACAGGCTAGATTGATTTCTAGGATTAACAGACACTCCCTCGAACTAAAGCGACATGTGGTAATAACACTGAATGCAGAAATAAAATAGTAATAATAAAAAAAAACAAACTGTCCGCAGTACATACTCGATGGTGTGTCGAAACCTCCAATGCCAGTGGTTCCCTGTTTTAGCTTTTCAACGTACCCATAAATATTTTGAGAGAAAACTCTTTTCCAACACCAACATTTTGTTTATAGCATTCGCTGTTGATTGATGAGATCGGCCATAGCGTTACACATTATATAGTATGAATACCTTGCTCAGTCTAGCCTAAGCCCCAAATCGTATAAAAGTCGTACGGAAATGCCACAAGATTAAATATCTCGTCGAGGACAATCGTACGCGGCACAATACCTTTTATAATACAGACGTTACTTAAAAAAAGAAGATGATTACGTCCCACGCGTCATGCATTCAGTCATGCATATTAACCAATGACTTAAATTCTGCCAAGTCACTGGTTTTCCTGGCTAGCTAAGGCAACCCATTCCATGATCTAATAGCACTTGGGAAGAAGGATGGCTGCCTGGTCGTGCGGTTTGCGCGCTGGACTGTCGTTCGGATTTATCGACGGTCGAGGGTTCAAACCCTGCCCGCTCCCATCCCCCGTCGTCCTGCGGGAGGTTTGGACTAGGAAGTAAACTATCTTCAACTCTGAAGGAACATCCGAAACACGTAAAACATTTTTACAAACAAAACAAAGGAGTATTTGTACAAATTTGTCCTAGCATATGGGACGAGGAATATGCCTTTATCTTTGTGTCTTTCAGAGTATTTTATTAAATTTTGTTTTTGTATTTGAAGATTATGGTTCAGTGTTTTATGTATAATTGCGACTTTACTTATATGTCTTCTATCCTGAAGGCTTTCTAAATTTAGTGATTTTGCTAAAGGTGTTACTCTAGTCAAGTGTGAATATTCGTTTGTTATGAATCTCACTGCTCTATTTTGTGTCTGTTCCAGTTTCTTAATGTTTTCTTGAGTTGGGGGGGGGGGTCCCAAACGGAGGATGCATATTCTATTATTGGCCTAACCAAGGTTAAATAACATTTTAGTTTTATACCAGGTGGAAGAAAATGATCATACAGGACCAGGTAGAAAATATCGTACAAGTAATAGTACAGGGTGGTAGAAAAACGATCCCACAGGACACAGTGCCAGGTGGAAAAAACGATTCTACGGGTAACAGTACCAGGTGGAAAAAGACAATCCCACAGGGCGCAGCACCAGGTGGAAGAAGACGATTCTACAGGGCATTGTACCAAGTGGAAAAAATCCTACAAGTAATAGTACAAGTAATAGTAGCTGGTGGTAGAAAAACGATCCCACAGGACACAGTACCATGTGGAAGAAGACGAACCTACAGGGCACAATACCAGGCAGAATTGATAAGAACAACTCATGACAAAAACAGATATCGTATTGGAATTAAAGAAACATTACTGGTGCCTCATCGATACCTCCAGACCTCCATACACAAATCACACACACACACATTTACATTCTTCGAGCAATAAATTACAATAAGACAGGAAAAGAAGAGAAAGCAATATAAAGAAATGTGGCCATATCATAGACGCTGAAAAAAACAATTGAAGAGTAGACTTGGAGAATTTGTAATAATTAGACAAAATAAACAAAGTCTGGTAGAAATAATTTTTTTACAAAAGTTATGTGATTTGATTTAAAAAAAAGAACCCCGAAAGAACAAAAACATAAACATCGAGAAGATAGAATTTTATATTATCTTTCTTATTATTGTGAGTAATAAAATGACATTTTTAAATCACGTTTTTACCTTTTTAAAAATTGTTTCACAGGTGAAATGGTGAATGTAATTAGCTATATACATTCCTCGTTCCATGCTAAGAAAAAATGTGTACAAATGCTCCTTCTTCCCTAGTGTTATTAGAGCATGGAATGGGTTGCCTGAGCCAGCCAGGAAAACCAGTGACTTGGCAGAATTTGAGAACTTGAGTCATTGGTTTACAATGTTCTTTACATGCATGACTAGATGCATGACGCGTCTTTTTTTTGTTTTGATTTTTGAAGTAACGTCTGTAGTATACAAGATATGATATTATTGGGATACTTTTTGTAACTGCAACTCACCAGATATTAACAATACTTTTTGTCGCTATCCATGCGTCACAGTGACCGAAATGTTTTAGCTTTAAAATAGTCACTATTTTATTTGCAACACAGGTTACGTCACGTCTTCTAACAATAAAAGATATTTCTGTAACTAGAGGTATAATTTCTATTCAGTTGTCGGTAATTGATTATAGTATAAAGCCAATTTTTTCAAAATTGAACAAAATTGTACTTAGGACCATTGCGACACATTTCCATTTGTCGTTTTGAGAATATTTGATTTAGCTTGTGTTGGTTGGTTTGAGATACAACTAACACATCCCGTCTGCTAGGATAACCGGAAGTCGCCACAGCAGACGAAGCCTATTTCGCGGTTCAGGTTGTTATTCAGATTGTCATAGAAGCGAACTTTTATAACTATATATATATTTGTTATCTCCCTTGCTGTTATTAATTGCAATCTAGTACAGACCGAAAAAAGGGGAGGCAAACAGAAAAATGTGTCAACGGCCACAGTTCGAGAGTTATCTGTCTTGGCCTCCAATTTATTAAGTGAATATGAATATGGCTGTCACTTGACAGTTGGGAAAAAAAAAAGGGGGGGGGGAGAGACGAGTTTGACTGTCTGCACCCCATTCCTTGCTACAGTCGTAACTTTTGGTTAATCAAATTGATAAATGATGAGTTTTCACGAGGAGATAAATTGTGTACGCAACAGACGCTCTTCAGAAATAAGAAATACAATAAGCACTGCTCCCAAACTATCATATATATATATATACGCTTATATGAAATCACTCCGTCCGTCTGTCTGTCTAGGTGTATTCTTAAACACTTTTCCCCCCCCCACTCCCCATTCTCAGATGAAGTTCAAATGTTGCACAATTGTTCATTGTCGGTGACAAAACATGAATCAATTCAAAAAAATAATAATCAACCAATTAGTTAATCCATTAAGGGTAATTAATTATTTTTTTTATATAAAAAGGGAAATAAAACTTGCAATATCAAGGGCAATGAACGGTGCGCTCCCTTTACTCAATATAAGCTTTGATTTAAAAAAAAATATTTTGCTTGCTTTTTTTTTTAGTGTAGTCGAATAGTCTCGCAGCTAGTTGTCTATTATGTCACATCCTGTGTCCTGTAGACGTTGGACGACATTGATTTATAAATTATAAGGTGTCGATAACTTTAGTGACTAAAACTGCAATTAACGTTTTCAATCTATGACTTACTTCCCTTTGTCGCTATGCCATCGCTATGCGTTATTTATTAAATCTGCATTTGTATTTCTGTAAAATGTATTACATGTTTCGGATGTTCCTTCAGAGTTGATTTAATTAACTTCCTAGTCCAAACCTCCCGCAGGATGACGAGGGGATGAGAAAGGGCAGTTTTTTTTTTTTCCTCTTGTATTCATTTTTAAAAATCTTTTCTGTATTTTATTTATTTAACTAAGTCTTACTAAGTTAAACAGGAGCTTTAAAAAAAAAAATCAAAGCGTTAACCAAGGGCAGATTACCGTAGTTAACTTCTAGTGTGAATATCCCCAAATAAGAGCATCAAATGTGGTTCTGTGTAGTGCTAAACTGTGCAGAAAATTATTTTCTTCAAAAGCCAAATTTTTGGTTCCGTATTTTGTACACCGGATATATCAAAGACTCCATTAACGGAAATTCACAACACTTGTGTACATAGCATGAAAAGAATATAATTTACCCCATCCCTTAATATTATAATAATATAACCTCATCATTTCATTAAAAATTAATCATTCATTCCCTTTTTTTTTTTCCTTTTCAAAGTAGATGAACGGATTCACCGTACGTAGACACACCCGAAAACCAAAAAAGGACCAGAAATCTGGTCACAATGGCGTGTTAATTATCCGTTTGCCAATGTGGCTTTCATGCTGGTCTTGTTTTAAATCCTCTTCGGAATTTATTTCATGCTTCCCCCCTGACCTTTAGTTCTGATAATTTTTAACTGCTGCGTCTAAATCAAAAGCGCCTTTCAGTTATTGGTTCGTTTTATTTATTGCAAATACAGGTGACCCTTCCCAGCAAGCTTGTCATAAAAATAATTATAGCCAAGGATAAATGGGTGATAACGATATTTGAAAATAAAAAAAAAAGGGGGTAGGGGGGGGGGCGTTACGGCTATGCTAACGAAGCGATTACTACGATTGAACAGTTCGTCAATATGTTCATCGATTCCACGGGTGCTGACATTTACGGATCGATACCACCCATATCGACGACGTTTACAGAAATTTTTGTTAAACCCAAAAAAGGGTTATGCTTGAGTGCCCATGGAAAAAAAAAGGGGGTGGGGAGAGAAGATAAAGGTGATAGAAATAAGGCGTAACCTCGGTGTCACAATATAATGCTCATTGGCGTGGCCTTAATGAAGCGGTTCTACTTGAGGGGAGAACCTCGATTGAGAACAATGCAGTGATCATTTCCAGCATTAACAGCAAGGAAACTGTTCTTCAATGAGTTCCAGCACACATTGAACTAGAAGGCAATGAAAAAGCAGACATACTGGCCAGAGATAAAAGAACGAACAAACAAATGAAAATCCCTCTCTACCCAGACGAAACGATGAAAATAATAGAGTGTAGAATAAATGAGAATTGGACCAGCTCACATCCCAAATTACAAGAAAAAGGACGCCTATTATATCTCGACATGACCAACGCATAATGTTTCCACTCAGAACCGGACACAACAGAATAAGACAACGTATGTTCTAGAAGCTAAAAGTCTGGACTAGCTAAACCTGCCTTTGTGGAGCATCACCAGAGAATGCTGAATATGTTCTTCAAAGCTGCATACTATATCAAGAGGCCCGAACAAGAGTCTGGCCCAAGAAACATTCTACAGCAGAAAAACTATACGGAGAACTGATTGATTCGGACACCACTGCGTGGTTCATCCCAGATATAGGATTACGGATCTGAACTCTCCGACACGTAAAATGAGAAGGAAGAAGATGAAGAAGATTTGCAACGACTATACCCGGGCCTAACATCAGTGGCGTAGCTAGGGATCTTAGGGCTTGACATCCTTAGGGGCAGCTGCAATTGTACATTCGACATCATGACATGAGATGATGGCGTCATATTTAATGTAAAAACACATTTCGGACACTCATTTGGGGGCCCCTTCAAGTAGGAGGCCTAGGGGATATTCAAATATGGCCCCTCCTCCCACCCTAGCTATGCCTAACATGATGTGAAAGAATCATTACCGAATCATTGTAGAATCGTAAACTATTGGTTCATCCGGATGATCATTTTAGGACAAGATCCACAAGGCTCGAAAAGACATTCCTACAGAAAACAGTTCCAGGCAAAAGAAGAAGAGGCAAACGAAAGAAGCGATGGGTAGACATCATCATGGACAGCCCTGTCAATGAAAGAGACATTCTCCCTGGCAAAGACAGAGGAATGGAGACAGATGGCTGACAGATCAAGTGTGGCGCCCCGACGGCCCTAAAGACTAAGGGTAGGATCTTTCCACCTAGAAAAATATCAGTTATTAAGAATAACAAAAAACTAAAACAAATATATTCCACTTATCTTATCTATAGACTATAGTAAACCAGTAACACAGACTAAAAACGCAAAATATTTAGATGCTATAATAAATGAAAAACTGTCATGGAATCCACATATTGATGAAACTATCAAAAAATCAAACAAAGCATTAGGGTTTATTAAAAGAAATTTCTATAAATCAAAATAAGAACATAAAACTAAAATGTTATTTAACCTTGGTTAGGCCAATAATAGAATATTCATCCATTGCTTGGGGACCCTCAAGAAAACATTAAGAAACTGGAACAGACACAAAATAGAGCTGTGAGATTCACAACAAACGAATATTCACATTTAACCAGAGTAACACCTTTAGTAAAATCACTAAATTAAGAAAGTCTTCAGGAAAGAATACTCAAAAGTAAAGTAGCAATTATACATAAAACACTGAACCATAATCTTCAAGTACAAAAACAAAATTGAATAAAATAGAAAGACACAAAGATAAAGGCACACCCCTAGTTCCATGAGCTAGGATAAATTTGTACAAATACTCCTTCTTCCCTAGTGCTATTAGAGCATGGAATGGGTTGCCTGAGCCAGCCAGTGATTTAGCAGAATTTGGGTCATTGTTTAAAATGCATGACTAAATGCATGACGCGTGGGACGTAATCATCTTCTTTTTTGAAATAACGTCTGTATTTTATAAGATAAGATAAGGTCTAATTCTGGGTTTAAACTTAAGTCTTCTTGTGTGACATTATAGAGTAGAGCTGATCACAGTTTTCCCAAAAGAAGATAAGATATAATACATAGTACTGACAGTAGTTTATCCAAGGATAATAATTTTTCATATCCCAAACATCATCTGCGTCATGGCGCCGTCATCAGTGACATTTCTTTTATTGAACGAAAATTTAAAGATTGACTTTTTTTGTTGTTGACTAAACGAGATAAAACAAGGATTCCGTGATAGGTCTTAGATTGTAGGCCTTTATATTGGTTTCGAATGTACTTCTGTTCCTGGAAGTAGCCAGAAGTGGTCATTTAGGTTAGATGGTGTCTTTTCTAAATGTATAGTTCAAAACTGAGTGTCATTGTTACATGGGCCTACTGCTACATGGGCCTACTGCTACATGGGCCTACTACTACATAAGCCTATCGCCACATGGACCTACATCTACATGGGCCTACTGCTATATGGACATACTGCTACATGGACATACTGCTATATGGGCCTACTGCTACATGGGCCTACTGCTATATGGACATACTGCTACATGGGCCTACTGCTATATGGGCCTACTGCTACATGGGCCTACTGCTATATGGACATACTGCTACATGGGCCTACTGCTATATGGGCCTACTGCTACATGGGCCTACTGCTACCTAAGCACAACAAAGCAAGAGAACATGTCAGATCAGAAGAATACTAAGCGATCTGTTCAGCAGCCTATCCTGCAATTCAAACATTAATCTGTTCGTCAATCAGTCCAGCAAATGTCCAGCAATCAGTCAAGTAGTTCAGCAGTCTTAAATCTGCACATTGATTTGTTCATCAATTTCCATCCATCTGTCCAGCAAATGTCCCGTAATTAGTCCACCAATCCGTCCAACAAATGTCCAGCAATCAGTCCTGCTATCTGTCTTGCAAATGCCCATCAATCTGTCCAAGAACGGTTACTATGTTTAATGTGGTCAGTGATAAATGGATTTTTAAAATTTACTCCAGGCTTGACACTTTTAACCGACTAAAAACTCTTGTCTCTCATGGATTGTATCTCTGGATCTTCCTTTCACTAGCCTATCTCCCTACGACTAGGCCTCTTCTCATTTTGGAGTCCGAACACTTCTCTTAGATGTTTTTATTTTTAAATAAAACTTCCTGTATAGAACGGACCTGGACCTGGTATCGATTTGACTGATTCTTGTTTAAAAGTATTTAGATAGTATCGATTTGACAGATTCTTGTTTAAAAGTATTTAGATGGTATCGATTTGACAGATTCTTGCTGAAAAGTATTAAGGTAGTATCGATTCCAAAAAAAGGTCTGGACACGCCAATTTTTGCCCGAGATGTTGCCCCAGGTGCAATGTAAACAGGGCACAGCTGAAACTGGGCAACATTTATTCAGTGCTATTGAAAACAAAAATTTGATATCGATGATAGCGCCACACAGCGGTGCAGAACTGAGAACTCAAACAGGGGAGACGATTAATAATTAAACGACTAGAAGCTTGATGTTTCCTCGCCATGAATATCTTGATTAGTAAAATAATAATTTTAAAAAGTAATAGAAGAAAGGAATAATTATTAGTTAACCTTTTTTTTTGTTTTGTTTGTTCATTCTTTACACTTTTAAAACACTTTGATGAGACTACGTGATTAAGGATTATTGATTCTTTTGAAGTACTGTAGGGGGAAAAAAGTTCTTAACTCTTTCTCTCCTAATCAACGATACCATCGTTGATTTGAGCCCATTATAATTAAATTAATGTTTAATTTTTTAAAATTTGACTTTGTTTGCATAAAAGAGCAGGCATTCCCCTTTAATTCTATACCAAATGAAACATTTTCTGACAACAAACAACAAAGCTATTGAAGCCCAATCATAACAGGGGTAGCGAAATAGTCATGAGCAAAATAAAGGATTCCTTCAAAACGCGGAAAAATAATTAAGGAGAGAAAGAGTTAAATCTAAGCGCTGAAAGAAAGGATAGGGTAACTCGTAAGTATGAAGTCGACAAGAGTTAATTCCTTAACAGAGAGTATCTATACAATTGTTGTAGGAAGGGGGAGTGTTTTTAGTGGGGATGACACTACGAGGTTGGTCATTCAAAGGAGTTTAAAAAAAAAGAGGCAGGATTCTATCCACTGAGGAGGCGGAGCTTGTGGAGTCAGATGAATGTCAACTATATGACAGACCCTCATGCATGTCAAGAAGTAACAAAAGTTGTCCAGAATGTTACGTTGATACATATTGACACACCTAAGAAGAAAACAGGAATTGTCTTCGAATTCCAATCTTTCAATCTCTCGAACTCTTTATCTCTCCCATCTATTTACGCTCTCTCACATAGTCACATAGTCACATAGTCACAACAGCAGCAGAACGAAGAGTGAAAGTACAACAGCGTCTAGTGAATACATACGCCCAACCTGTGACCGCAGCTGTGTATCAAGGATTGGCCTCTTTAGTCACACAAGAAGTTGCAAAGGGAAAAGATTGTCTCTCGAGACGTAAAATGCCACAGACAGATATTCACATAGTCACAGATTCTTTTTTTTTTTATGGCCTCCTTCAGTCGTGAAGCGACTAGTGACGGATCACCTCATGGAAATGAGATGAATGCCTGGCCATTTCCTGTGGAAGTCAGTTCCCCCATCTCCACGCAGCTAATGTAGCGGAAAGGCAAGTTCCGATACAGTTTGGGGTCAGCGGCGTTCCAGGCGGAGTGCTGCAAACTGCCTAAGGGTTGCCGGCTCCCGATTTTTCCTCATGGTTGACCCTCGAAGCCTTTCCCATGATTGTGTCTAACTGCAAGGAAGCCGAAGTTTCAATTTAGACTTCTCCTTCTTCTAGGTGGGTAGTATACAACATCAATAAAAACAAAAAATGTAATCCAGAACCTCTACAAGGAGGCCACCAGTGCGGTGTACTTCAACAATAATATTGGGGACTGGTTTTAAAACCACAGTTGACGTAAGACAAGGCTGCCTACTTTCACCAACACTCTTCAATATCTTCCTTGAAAGGATAATGGAAGATGCTCTCGAGAGCTATGAAGGTACTGTAAGCATTGGAGGAAGAAGAATTACTTATCTTGCGCTTCGCAACAGGGGTTTAAAAAGGGCATCAGTATTGGAGTTGAAAAGCTGACTAGTGTCAATAGTTTTAAATACATCGGAGCTATCGTCTCAGATGAAGGAACCAAACCTGAACTACTGGCCCTAATGGCATAGTCCACAGCAACACTTGCAAAACTTAAAACAATCTGGAAAGACAAAGACTTAGCCCTCGGCACCAAAATCAGACTGATGCGCTCCTCGGTCATGGCCGAAGCATGAAAAAAAAAGTAAAAACAAAACAAAATATTAAAAAAACCTTATCTTATTTTGTTTCAACCAGAACACGTTTTGCCTCCTGTATTAAACAATTTGATCCCAACAGCAATCTTTGTTTAAACATTCAACTAATTGGATCTCTGACATACATCCCTTGGATATTTACAATTATGATTATCAATGGATATTAATCAAATATCAAATCTACACGATTTCACTGTAACATTTACTAAGCATTATTTTCTTTATCACAGCACCTTGAGCCTATACTATGTTTGTTAAAAGCGCCCTATAAATTAAATTACTTTTATTATTATTATCTTACCAAATTTTGTCACACTAACCCAAATGATTCGAACACACATACGCTCTAGCGCAAACACACACTCACTAGGGCAGACACACCCACGCAACTAAAACACCTGACTATCTTTTGGTCAATACATAATTTTTCCCCCATTGTTATTGTCTTCTGCGAATTAAAAGATTTCGAAGATCCGTAAGTTTACAGGACTTGACCAATCAGAACGAGATGACCTCACACGCCAGGCGTGAATGGGTGACGTGTATATCAGAGCGGATTGATTGGCAGATTAGAACTGAATGGATTACGTAATGACCAAACTTACAATAAGGGAAATATCATCAAAGGAATATATAGATAGACACCTTAATCTTTTAGTATGCAAATCTTGGAATTTTAGATCTAGGTGTAAATACTGCAAAGTCTGAAGATAAAGACTTGAATGGCATCTCACCCAGAGCTTGTCAATATTTGTTTCGCATCTCTTTATGTAGCTTTCTTATTTCTAACTCTATAATCTTGCCGGGTATCTGTTACGTAATATCGTTAAGGATTTGTAGTTTTACCACTATCAATATCGTCATCAACAACTAAAGAAAAAAAATTACTTATAGGGCAGTTGATGTTACAGTCATGTGTTTCTTTTGGCCAACGGTTAACGAAGGCCAGTTCAATGACGCCCTGAAAATCCCGAAATTCAATATCCCAATCTTTCTGAGATTCGAACCAGGGACACCAGGTTCGGAAGTCAAGCGTCCAACCACTCATCCACCTTGCCCCCCCAAATCAAGAACTAAAATCTAAAACAATTGTCTGCTCGAGTAAGAGCCCCCATAGTCAAGGAAAATAGCCACTGCTAGCTGAACAAAGACAACACCTACCTACCTACCTACCTACCTACCTACCTACCTCCCTACCTACCTACATATCCATCTATCCATCTATGTATGTATGTATGTATGTATGTATGTTTGTATGTATGTATGTATGTATGTATGTATGTATGTATGTATCTATCTATCTATCTATCTATCTATCTATCTATCTATCTATCTATCTATCTATCTATCTATCTATCTATCTATCTATCTATCTATTATATATATATATATATATATATATACACACACATATAACCCCATTTGGGCAGTTGTATGAGACAAACATCCATAAAAAAGCTAAAAAGATTCTAGAAATAAAAAATTACCCTTTGGGTCAGGATATGGTGTTTTTACAATCACAAAAGAGATACAAGACACCGATAGCAAAGACAAACAGACACAAACACTCTTTTGTTCCCCTGGTAATCAAATCATTAAATAGAAACAATCGGATATAAACTTTTCATATGTAAATTATGAGTGAGTCTGGTGTGAATGTACATTTTGTTTTTTTGTAGTTATAATATTTTGTTTGGTGTAATGCACAAATTGTAAGACAAATTTCCTTACGGACAGTAAAGATTAATAATATTATTATTATTAATATTATATTATATGTATGGGTGTTTCCTCAGGTTTTTAAAAATATAGTATCAGCATTTTAAGTTTTCGGTATAGATTTTCGGTTTTGAAAAGTTGCTCCAATACTGAGGTAAGAGAACATCTAGGGATCTAGGTCTGAACTGTAACTGGAATATCCATGAGACCAGGTGAGGTTGGCCGACCGTCCACAAAAGTCTGCTAAACGGTCAAATCCATTTTCACACTCTACTTTTATTTTCGTGGCAAAATAGATACAAAAATGTGAAGGGAACATTGTCCAGGTTTGACATAGATCTAACTCCAATCAAGTAGATCAGTAATACTCAGACTTAGGCCCGCAGGCCGCGGGTCATATCCGGTTAGTTCTAAATAGAGCATGGAAATGACAGTAAGAGAGGCACAGTATAGTCAAAGTACTATGGCTGCCTGGTCGTGCGGTTTGCGCGCTGGACTGTCGTTCGGACTTATCGATGGTCCCGGGTTCAAACCCTTCCCGCTCCCATCCCCCGTCGTCCTGCGGGAGGTTTGGACTAGGAAGTAATTATCTTCAACTTTGAAGGAACATCCGAAATAAGTAAAACATTTTACAAAACATGTTATACGGCCAGTATCTTTAAAACTTAACAAGGAATAAAGGGCATTGAAATGTAATGAATACACATTAGTGAATTTTAAGCGTGATTACATCTTTACTGTGATGAATGTATTACATTTAAATTTAGCACCATTTTTTTTTTCAAGATCAGGATAGTTTGAGATGTCATATACATGGGAGAGCAATCTTACACTGTCACGACACATTTCAAGAGTACACTCCCATGCTTAAATATCAGTGATTATATTCATGGGAGATATTTTTTATAATAAATATTTGTTCTAAAAAAAAATCGACACCGGAAGTTTACACATAGCAACGGGTGGCAGGCATTGGTCAAAGAGAGAGAGAGAGAGAGAGATTAATCTCAGTACTCGACTTTCACTGCAAATGTATAGAAACCGATATTTATTCTGGAATCCATGAAGGAAACACGATTACCAAGTAATCGATATTAATTATAATCTGCTGAACAACAAAGTAGCTGGTTAATTTTTTGTATCCGATACGAAATGAAAGGAAACTTATTTTAGCAGTAAATTTAAATAGGCCTACAAGATATCTATGCAAGCTTTTTTTTTTTTTTTTTTTACAAAGCTATGTTAACTCACTCTGTCTTTCTGTCTTTCTTTCTTTCTTTCTTTCTTTCTTTCTGTCTGTCTGTCTTTCTGTCTGTCTGGTGAAAATTTTGTAGACGGTATTTCTCCTTCTCATTCAAGTTGAAACGTTGCACGATTATACATTGTCCCTAACAAAACATGAATCAATTTCTAAAAATTAACTAATTTATTAATCAGTTAGTGGCTATTAATAAATTAATCATGTTTTATTTAGAAAAAAGGGAAATGCATCTTACAGGATTGAACGATATGGCTGCCAATGTGTGTTTTTTTCTTTTTAAAGCATTTTTAATAATTTGCTTTTTTTTTACTTTTGCATTAAATTATAATTTCTATAGTTCATCACTTTAAACTGAAAAGAAAATCATGAATAATACGATGTAAATCAGCGGTTCTCAACCTTTTAAGCTCGGCGACCCAATTTAAAATCCCCCACTCGGCCGTGACCCCCCCACACACACACACCTCCCCCCCACACACGGCAAAAGAAGAATAGACAAAAACAATCCATATTTTCGATGGTCTTAGGCGACCCCTGGCAAATCGTCAATCGACCCCCAAAGCGTTCGGGAGCCACAGGTTGAGTACCCGTGATGTAAATCAAAAATTGAACGGAAAAGATTGAAGATGTGAAGCATATGTTGTTAGATCTATGCACACGTCTAACCTCTATACTCTGTACACCGCTTGATCTGCTTTGACCAAAACTTTTCTTTAACTGCTACAATTAAAAAAAAAGGGAGCTAACAATAAAAAAGGGAGGTAGCAAAAAACAAAAACAACAACAAACAAACAACATTTGAACATTCAAGACCGAGGCCATGGAAGTGTAGCTCTTGTTTTTATTTTAACTCAAAAAAAAACAACAAAAAAAAAACAACAAAAACAAAAATAGAAAAATAAAAATAACTGTGAAACAAAAACAAAACAAAACCAACAAATCAACATTTTGGCGCCAACAATATTCCCCTGGCAGACGTTTGGCAGACGTGTAATGTTTGTGTAACAATAAATACGATAATGACACACAATCATCTCTTATTTGCAGATATTAAGGAGTCTGCTTAGTCTAAGATTTACTGTCCTCACAAGCCACACCGCCAAGACATGAAATTATTGTCGTACAATTATCTACAATTTAAAGCGATAAAAGAAGATGCTTGGAAAAAATAAAAAAGTAGCATTCAAAAAATGTTTTGTTTCGTATGATGTAATATATTTTATTTTAGTGGCATTCTAAAAATCATTGGTGAATTTATTTCAAAATAACAATAAGCAATACATATTTTTGTTTTTTGGACACAAAGGGAGATAATTTTATGTCTGCAAGAAATGTTTTTAAAATTTTGGAATGAGTCTTAGGACGAAATTGAGAGTGGCGCTTGTGGCGCCATAAAGCTTCTTATAGACAGGAGAAGATATTTGAAGGTTTTAGCAGAGTTTGTGTGTGTGCGTGTGTGTGTGTGTGTGTGGAGGGGGGTGATTCCCAACAACTTTGTACGTAGTTTCAAGAACAAATAGAAATAAAAAAAAAAGGAATCGATAAGTTCACAGTGGACAACATAGACATATCCTGCGCCACGGGGTGTACGTTTTGGCGAGGACTCGTTGCTTTTCGGCTGATCACGCACGTTTTGAATTTAAAATGCTTTTGTTTTTACACAAACAAACAAGCAATAAACAAACAAACAAGCAAACACTGGCGGCACACGTGCACATCTTCCTGGTTATGTTTGTATGCTCTCTGAATTACACTTAATTAGAAGCCTAGGCTAGAGCTTGGATCAAATTTGGAGAAACACAATTTTTTTTTCATACATTTCTTTTTTTTTTCTTTCTGAAATATGAAACTCTCTAGTAGAGCCAATTCAAAATGGCTCAATATAATTTTATCTGTGTCCCACCCGCACCCGTTTGGCGGAGTCTTTTTCTTTTTAATTAAAGAATCTTATTATAGAGTGTGTCTAATGTTACATCAGGGTTAAATGCAGACGAGTTTCGTGAGAATAGACAATACAAAAAGAAAAAACATTAACAATACTTTAAACAAAAACAACAACCAAGGCTTATACGAAGTGTAATTATATCAATTAGTTTGGATCAGTCATGTGATTACATTTGCAATAGATCTATAGACTAACAACAATAAATCTGTGCGATTAGAAATATTTTTACCGATTGTTTTTGTTTAGCGCAATTTCATGCGTTTAGCTTTCTCAATACACTATGATCCATCATATCACTTTCTCAATACACTATGATCCATCCTATCACTTTCTCAATACACTATGATCCATCCTATCACTTTCTCAATACACTATGATCCATCCTATCACTTTCTCAATACACTATGATCCTATCACTTTCTCAATACACTATGATCCTATCACTTTCTCAATACACTATGATCCTATCACTTTCTCAATACACTATGATCCTATCACTTTCTCAATACACTATGATCCTATCACTTTCTCAATACACTATGATCCTATCACTTTCTAACTACGCTATGATCCTATCACTTTCTCAATACACTATGATCCTATCACTTTCTCAATACACTATGATCCTATCACTTTCTCAATACACTATGATCCTATCACTTTCTCAATACACTATGATCCTATCACTTTCTCAATACACTATGATCCTATCACTTTCTCAATACACTATGATCCATCCTATCACTTTCTCAATACACTATGATCCTATCACTTTCTCAATACACTATGATCCTATCACTTTCTCAATACACTATGATCCTATCACTTTCTCAATACACTATGATCCTATCACTTTCTCAATACACTATGATCCTATCACTTGTCTGGCCTAGTTTGGAAAAGGAGTAGGATAGGGTTTTAATTTGTTATCTGTGTAAATATTGCCGTCATCACTTTTTAAATTTATACAAAAAGTTGTAAGACCTGAATTCGAACTCCTCCTCAAGGGGACTAATTCAATTTATACCTCCAAATCTGTCAAGTACGATTTCTTTTCTTTGTACAATACCAAACAAAATTATTATTTACCAATAGTTAAATAACAAATGGGTCAATTTTTAGCGCACCCGAAAGAGGAAAAGACGCTATTATTTTTGTTTGGAATGTCTGTCCGTCCGTCCCGTTTAGATCTCGTAAACTAGAAAAGAAATTGAAAATCCAACATCATGATATTTTAGACCTTTCAAAGTTCTGATGCAACGGCTACTTTTTTCTTTTCTGAAAGTAAAAACAATATTTTTTAAAATTAACTATGCAAGCATTTGTTTCATAAAAATACACCATTTTTACAACTATTCACCATTAATAGTAACAAACACAGGAGGCTGGGAGATGTACATTCACCATCCCGACAACACATTTATGGGAACGGTTTTAGTTTTTTTGTCAAAAAATTTATTTATTTATTTTTTTTAAACAAATTTATTGCTACGTTATGTAAGTTCTGTCATACTAACTAATAAATTTACTAAAAAAATGGTTTATATTTTTTTTTCAAAGAGAAAAAAATCTATTGAAGTACATATAGTGTTGTTTTTCATAATATCTCGTGAACTGCAGGCATGCAATGCATGCAAAAGACACCTAAATAAGGATTTAAATTTTTTTTTATACGAAATGTTTGTTTTTTTAATAAGGGGGCTTCTAATAATGGATTGACCCTATAGACAATTGTTTAAGAAATCATCACTATGCACATTTTACGAGTAATCAAAGCCTGTAGAGTTTTGTTTGATGTGTTGTTGTTTTTTTTAATTTTATAATTTGAACACCATACATAGCATTTGATTGACAGTTCACATGACTTGTCCGTTAAATGCTCTAGTGGTTCTGTATCAGATCAGATCGTGTGTGGTGTGTGTGTGGTGTGTGTGTGTGTGTGGTGTGGTGTGATTGTGTGTGTGTAACGGTCCCTTTGATTGTCGTTACCCAAGAGATGAATGAATGGACAAAAAAGGGAGACAACACACGACTTTGCTATCAGAGTTGTTGCAGGTTCAAGATGGCGTTGCCAAGTAGAGAGCTTCTTCTCACAACGTGGTCTTCCATTGCGATTGTCCAAAGTTGTCCACGATCTAACCCACAGTTTCACTAGCCTCACAAGATTTACACACACACACACACACACACACACATTTACACACACGCACAAGTGTATATATTGCAGCGAAAGCTTGGAGCCTGACTACTTTTCCGATTCGGCAGGCGGTTTCGCACATTGGCCGAAAGATATGACATAAGTTATGCGACCAATGTAGTTTGTACTTCTTCAGCCTATTTCTGAACATTGTGTTCTTTAGCCATGGCCGTGTATATTTATCAACGATAATTTATATTGAAATATTTTAAACAGAGCCATCAAAACAGTGGCGTAGCTAGGGTGGGGGAAGTCTTTTTGTTTTATAGTTAAGAAATTACAAAATAAAAAAAAAAATCTGTCACTAATATAATTTATATATGCTATAAATTAAATTCTTACATCGAGTCGCCCCACCCCTATTCGTTAATGCCAAATGCAATCATTAGCATAAATTATAAAAAAAGGAGCGAGGATTAATCGTTTTTACTCTACAGCCCCTCCCCTTTCCAGACGAAAACATGATGTTTTAAAACAGAATAGTCAAATATGGCAAAATGTTGCAAATGGATCACAAATACTGCTTTACGTGAGGATAGGGATTTTAAAGACACGTTTCTCTTTTACAAACTTCTTGAAATGACTACAGATCGTGATGTCTTTGACAAAATTTGTTCATTTCTTAAAAAAAAAAAAGTATTACATCTCTTGCAAAAATATTTGTAGTGTCTGCCAAAATGCTCTCCAGGTAGGCTTGGATGTTGGTCTCGATTTCAACTTTTGGTGCAGAATGCGCTACCAAAAGTCTTTAAAACTCATCGACGAATATCAGTAAATAATAATTATCGCTTTAATATAGCGCTACTTTCTTGTTTATAGCAATCTCAGAGCGCTATGGTCCAATCTCATTTGCGAGACCAGTTGGGGGGGGGGGGGTATATGGGAGAAGGTTTTCCGTACTGCCTTTAGGCGGTCAGTAAACACAACTCTGCCCGAGTTGGGTGTCGAACCTCGAGCCCCCTTCATTGGTAGCCAAGCCAAGCCAAGTTCATCGTACTTAGCCTCTAGACTAAATGCCACAAGAATTACAAGAAGAACTAGAAAACGAAGTTAGTGCTTTAATTTTGTGAGATCGAGTATTTTAAACTGTCCACTGTTTCCCAAAGTGTGGTCATGAGTATGATGCGTCCAACACTACTCTGCTATTTCACACTGCAGTCAGATCGCAGAAGATGAATATGGTGATCAAGTGATATAAAAGTAAATAAATGCAGGGTAATAAAGATAAAATTACATTTATTTGTAATTTAGTTACAGGCAGAAATACTTAGTGTTTCGTGATTAAAAAAAACAGCTTTAGAAATTTATATCAGATATTTACATAGGATTACGATTTTATAACATGGGCAAAAACATAATTTTACAGTTGGGGGTCGCCGCATAGTGGACATTTGTAAAAAGGGGTCGCGGAACTAAAAAGTTGAGAACCGCTGGTCTAAAGCCAAGCGTTTTACCAGCCACCCCCCCCTCAAACAATAGCAAGAATATATCATCATAAAAGCGTTTACTAAAAGTTAAATTAACCCATTGCTATCTAAATCTGCAATACTCGAATTCATTTTTCCCCCATGCGTTTTCTGGTTATTAAAACAGCTTGGACAAGAATGGGTTAATATCAAGCTAACGGTAACTTAACAACAGTAGCGAGAACAAGAGATGATATTTAGCCCCGGACTATAATTGAGAGCAGAACTAGACTGGCGTCCAATGCAATCACCACAAAAGGATAGACCGAGGATATAATACGGAAAACGATTCCAATAAAAACATCAGGCAAGCTTAAAAAATATCTGTGAGCTAATAGAGACCGATTTGGCCAAATAAGGAACTATTTGGCAACAAAGTCTGTGTTTGGCCAGGTGCAATGATTCGATTAGGCCAGACAAAGGGGACGTAAATGCGAGTTAAAGGATATTGGGAGTTATTGCCCGTGGCAGCGTCCTCTGAATGGTGGCTAATCTTTTGCAGACATGCGCAATGAAGCTAATAAAAAAAACGGTCCTAAAATTACTAATTTAGATAAACGTGGGAGAGGGAGGGAGAGAGGGGGGAGGTCTAGAAGATGAAGAGAATTATGAGTGAATGAAATATCAGGTTTTGATTGACAGGAGGGGCATGCGCTCTAAAAGAAAATCAAAGAATGACAGATGTCTGTACAAAGTCTAGGATTCTTGCAGGAATTTGAGTTTTTTTTTTAAACATATGTTCTATAATGAGATAATGAGATTCTCTTGCTGGTATAATAATAATAATAATAATAATAATAAACCTGCACCTAAATCGTGATAAACTAGGTTCTGTGCACATAAGAAGAGGTATATACCAGGGTGACTCACTATCTCCACTCTGGTTCTGCCTAGCGATTAATCCTCTATCTACATTACTCCAAGACTCTACAAACGGTTTTAGGGTTGACACTAAATGTACAAAATGTGTGTCCCACTTATTATACATGGATGATCTAAAGCTATATGCAGAAACCGAGCAAAAATTACACACCTTAATCAAAACGGTAAAATGCTTTAGTGACGATATCTGTATGTCTTTTGGCCTGGATAAGTGTGGCATCATAAGCATTAAAAAGGGCAAGGCAACGAACACCAACATTGAATTTGAAGGCATCGAGGAATTGAACTCCGCCTCTATTTATAAATATCTTGGAATAAACCAGAATGCCAAGATAAACCATAAGAAATTAAAAGAGGACTTTCTTGGCAAATATAGGCAAAGAGTTAATAAAATCCTCAACACCAAACTGTCTGGCAGTAATCTCATCACTGCAATAAACAGCTGGGCCGTCCCTGTGCTCCTTTACACGTTCGGTGTGATCAAATGGACTGACACCGACCTACATGACATTGACAGACTCACTAGAAAATTACTAACCAAGTTTCGATGCCTACACCCCAAGTCCTCCACCATAAGGTTATACCTGCCCAGGAAGGATGGGGGTCGTGGATTGCAGAACATCTTCAAATTGTGTAAGATGCAAGTTTTAAAAATACGATCAAAACTGCTCGCCTCCAGCAACAAATTAGTTTCCTTCCTACGGAAATACGACTCCGATGCAACCCCTCTGAACCTACACAATGCTGATGTCAATATCGGTTTGGACGACGTAGGGCATGAGATTCGCCAATGGGAAGAAAAAACACTCCACGGTAAATTTCCGGCTTCATTACATGGGGACAACATCGACAAGGCTGCTTCCTTAACATGGCTCAAAGCAGGTCATCTTTACCCTGAAACAGAAGGCTTTGTTACAGCAATACAGGACAGAGTAATCAGGACAAAAAATTACGAGAAGCATATCCTGAAACTCAATGTTGTCGACAAATGCCGAAAATGTGGAAATGTGGGCGAGTCGATTGAACACATTATGGCAGGATGTCCAGCCCTATCAGAATCAGCCTACCTAGGTCGCCATAACCAAGTTGCAAAGTTAATACACCAACACTTGGCTTTGACGTACAAATTGATCGGTAAGGACACTCCCCCTTATTATAAATACTCTCCGCAAGAGGTTCTCGAGTCTACTGATCATCTGCTGTACTGGGATAGGCCTATTCTGACCGACAAAACGGTAGATTTCAATCGCCCGGATCTGCTGTTCATCGATAAAAAAGAAAAAACCGCTACCATTATCGATATCGCCGTACCACTGTCTCATAATTTAAGAAAAACTGAGATAGAAAAACAAAGAAAATATGGGAACCTAGGCTTGGAGATTAAGCGTCTATGGAAATTGTCCAAAATAACAATATACCCCATTGTTATATCAACCGAGGGGATAATAACAACTGACCTCACAGACACCTTCAAGGCCCTTAACATTCCTAGGAACATCTTCGTTGCCTGTCAGAGGGCGGTACTGCTGCAGACCTGCCACATCACCAGAAAATTCCTCAGTGGAAACTGTTAAAGGGACTACGATGAATTTTGTTTCTCTTTAGCGAAACTCGACCCTGGCAGCGCCAGAGAATGACTACTCGTTCATTTCTAACATAATAATAATAATAATAATAATAATAATAATAATAATAATAATAATAAAGAAAAAACAACTACCATTATCGATACCGCCGTACCACTGTCTCATAATTTAAGAAAAACTGAGATAGAAAAACAAAGAAAATATATGAACCTAGGCTTGGAGATTAAGCGTCTATGGAAATTGTCCAAAATAACAATATACCCCATTGTTATATCAACCGAGGGGATAATAACAACTGACCTCAAAGACACCTTCAAGGCCCTTAACATTCCTAGGAACATCTTCGTACATCACCAGAAAATTCCTCAATGGAAACTGTTAAAGGGACTACGATGAATTTTGTTTCTTTTTAGCGAAACTCGACCCTGGCAGCGCCAGAGAATGACCACTCGTTCATTTCTAACATAATAATAATAATAATAATAAAGATAAGAAACAACATGCATCGCGTCACACGACACACACACACACATACACACACACACACACGACATGGTTATTTAAACCTATGCAAGGTTTTTCGAGGTGTGGCCTGTTAATTTCTTTTTTTCCTCAAGATACAAAACAAAGGGAAAATAAGTCAATTAATTATTTCGTCTTCTCCAATTTATCTACCTCATTGAACTAACTGACTTAATTTTTTTGGTACATATTAAGTCACTCAATCAGTCACAAGTTTAATCAATCAGCAAAGAAGTTCATCACTCGATGAGTCACTCAATCAGTCGGAAGTTAAGTCCATCAGTCAGAGGCTAATCACTCGATGAGTCACTCAGTCTTCAGTTTAATCAATCAGCAAGAAGTTCAACACTCGATGAGTCACTCAATCAGTCGGAAATTAAGTCCATCAGTCAGAGGCTAATCACTCGATGAGTCACTCAGTCACAAGTTTAATCAATCAGCAAGAAGTTCAACACTCGATGAGTCACTCAATCAGTCGGAAGTTAAGTCCATCAGTCAGAGGCTAATCACTCGATGAGTCACTCAATCAGTCGGAAGTTTAGTCAATCAGTCAGAAGTTAATCACACCATCAGTCACTTAATCAGTCGGAAGTTCAGGCACTCTATCACACGTAGTCACTCAATCACACGCACAGTCACTCAATCACACGTACAGTCACTCAATCACACGTACAGTCACTCAATCATACAGTCACTCAATCACACGTCCAGTCACTCAATCAGTTACTTCATCAGTCACTCAATCATACTTTCATTCGATCTCGAAGTCAGGTATACACTAGTCACTACCACAAATAGGCTCTCTGAATTGACTTCCTCCATAGTCTGAGATGGAAATACAGTAGGGCGGGCAGGAGGCGGTGCATATTTTTTTTTTTTTTTTGCTATATTTATGGAGGAAGATGGTGGACCCGTTAAAAAATGGGTTGATGTTTTCACGCTTCGTTTCAGTCCAATCAAACCACTTGTAAACCTCGATGGCAGACGTCAATAATTATACTCAAATATTAACCCATTCTCCGAAGTGTTGGAATCAAGGAAGTGCCAATTCATTTTAACTTGTTGATTCTTTCTCTCCCCAGCCCCTCACCCATTACTACCACGACCAAGGAGCGGCTGCCATTTTGCTGTGTAATTAGTCAATCCAGGACCATCATTAAGTTGCTATCGAGATTCTATTCAAACTATTTGCCAAAAGCATTAAAGCAAATCTGCAGTAATAGTCTAAAAAAGAAGCTGAAAATGAAAGCTTAAAAAAAAAACAGTTAAAAAAAAAAGATTTATAATTAGCATTGAGAAGCCAGGAGTTTTTTCCCTTCTCTCAGTATTGACCACACCTTCTCTCCCCCTTCTTTTTCTTGCCTTAGAACTGCCAAATTTACCCTATCGCCAGAAAGGGGGCGAGACAAAATATAGTGCCAGAGAACGCGCGTGAATCTGTCGAATTTCTCACGATTGTGGACTTGACTAGAGGCTACTTGTTTACAAATAACATTTAATGACTACAGAAGTTGGGAATTCAACCTAAAGGGGAGGGAAGCGGGGGCATTTCAAGGGCAGAGAATCGGTGATTGCGGTCTTTAATTTTTTCTTTTCACGTGCTCAATATTTATTCAAACTGCATCGACTGCAAGTTTTATAACCTCCCTTTCCAGCGACTCTCCTTCCGCCTGTGGTATTTCTATTTTCTTTTATCTAGCTTGATATTTAATACTAGTCGACCCACGGCGTAGCATACGCCGCTATTTTCCAGGGCCGCAGGAACCTTGTTTTAATAGTTAAATTTAATAATTTACACATAGAATTAGCGCGGGGGCCTATTAAAATGCGGGAACTGTCGCATAGGTTGCAGTGGCCTTAGGCCGGCTCTGGTGGCACGTGAAGAGGAAATTCAACATAGATGAAATATTATTAATGTTATCAAAGCCTTAAATCAAAATGTAAATAGCTCGGTACTTCTGAACAACCAAATTGGACAAAGTTTAGGACATCCATAGGAGTGGGCAGTGATTCAAAGAGGACATTCTCTTTCCTCTTCTTAGCATATGTCTGGAATATATTATGATGGAAACTCAGGAAGGATTTACTCCTAGCCTGACCATAAACGGGCGGCCTGACCATAAACGGGCTGCCTATTTCCAAGACGATATAGACCACATTGGAGAAAATGCAGACTAAGACTAAGACTGCTTTATTGATCCTTACGGAAATTTGTTGTGATTACAAGGACTCTTTTCTCATATAAAGACAACACAACAGAAAAATACACACAAATACAACATAAAGAGTTCATTCAGTGACTACACACAGGTATCTTGGTGCATTTCATGTTCCCTGATCTTACTTCGTAACGGGATGCTGAGGTAGTTGGCGTGGAATTCAGTGCAAGAAAAAAAAAAAAGCAAATTGTTAGTTGAATGGTGGAGATAGCACCAGGTGCTGCGTACAGTTGAATGGCCAAACATTAGAAATTGACTTATTTAAATACCTAGGGTCAAAATTTAACAAGAGATGGAGGACCACCAAAAGAAGTCCAGTTTAAACTTGTCATTCGCTGTCATGAGCAAACTGTGGACAATCTGGAAGAGTTACACCAGCTTTAAAGTAAAAATTAAAACTGTATTCTTCGTTAGTGGTCTCTCTACTCCTATATGGATGTGAATGTTGGACACTGAACGCTGAGGCTGAGATAAGAATCCAATAGGATGTGCGGCCGAGAGGCTTAAACCTCTAGGGCTTGGCTGCCTAGCAAGAGGGCTTGAGTTCGGCCTCCGATTCGAGCAGAACTCTGTTTACTGAGCGCCTAAACCATCTCACAGATACCCCCCCCCCCCACCACCCCCACCAATGGTCCACAAAAGAGATTGGACCATAGCGTTCTAAGCAAGCTATAAGCATATAAAAGCTATTAAAAATGCTACTGGAAATAGCTGGGTATCAGATACTTTTAGGAGTCAACACTCTGGCTGTCAACAATAAGGAACACCTCCCTCAATACCGTGAAGTGATGAAAGCTGAGCTGGTTCGGTCCTATTGTAAGACATGACTCACTAACAATAGTCATGCTTCAAGGTACAGTGAAGGGAGCACCAAGAAAGGGTCGTCCAAAGACAAGCTGCTGGACAATGCAAATGAATAGATCAGCCTCTTTCTTGATATCCTACTAAGAACAGCAGAAAAGTGGAGGGATTTGGTTACGCAAACTGTCACAGCGCCCCTACAGCGAAAGTCCATGGGCAGATGGTCTTTAAGATCCCGGGTTCAAATTATGCCCGCTGCCATTTATTGAAGTGCTTAAGGAGGTCTGGGCTAGATCGCAATAATCGTCAATCCCAAAGAAACGTCCGAAATAGTTGATTTGATGATAATAATAATAATAATGCTTGTCTTCGAGTCCGAACATTAGTGAAGAATGCAGTATTTCCCGTGGCCGAGCAGCCCCAGCTGTGACCTACATATTTTGCCACACCCATGGCAAGCATAACCATTGTCCGCAGGTGGTCGATTTAGATTTTCTTTTCGCCGTCTGCGTTTGTCCTCAAATTTGTATCCCCCGGCCTTTGTGAGTAACCTCCAGCTGTCTCGTTCTGAGGCCGCATGCAACCAGGTGCTTCTTCTATGTCAGCTAAGGAAAGTTGACGCCTAAGGAGGTCTTTGAAGCATTTTTTTTACTTAATAAATAAGCCATTAAACCTATGTGTAAACAAAGTTTAAAGTTGACTCAGTGGCGTAAATATAGTTGGGGAATGGGGGAAGAATTTGAAAATTCCCCCGGGCCCCCACTTGAGGGGGCACCAAATGAGTGTTTGAAATATTTTTAAAAAATTTAATATTAAATATTACGCCATTATCTCATGTCATGATGTAGAAAGTCTAAATGCAGCCCCCCACCCGGTCCCCCAAATGATGGCAAATTCCTACCTTCGCTACTTGTCAAGAGTACTAGTCAATATGTCTCAACAATAATATTCACAGGAACATTCTCGTTGCCTGTCAGATGGCTGTATTGCTGCAGACCGTTAGATCGTCTAAGAGCTGAGCCGAAGGCTGTCCGAGCTCTAAGTTTGAAAAAAAAAAAACCCGTTTGAGCGTCAAGCAGTAAAAAAAAAAAACCTGTCTGAACCACCGTTCTGTCTGGAAGAGACCCAAGTCAATGCCTATGTAAAGCATTGCTATTTCCGATGCATCTGGCACCCCGGGCGCATGGGCTAGACATGGCCGAAGGCCGAGTGCACCGGGGACATCCGCCATTTTCCTATGTTTTACCAAACGGTCCCTTGAGGAACGGCGCATGGATTATCGACATGGTCGTGAGGGCTCTCTTTCAACTCCGCTCCGTGTAATAGGTAAGCTCTCGACTTCCCGTGGACACCCCCACAGGAGTTTTGTTTTGCTATTCATTTAGCCTAACCACTTCCTCTAATGGTCGTTTCCACACGAGCTCCACGTTGAGGCAGAATAGCGTGCTCGCGTTGCTGCAGACCTGCCACATCACCAGAAACTTCCTCAGTGGAAACTGATAAAGGGACTACAATGAATTTTGTTTCTCTTTAACGAAACTCGACCCTGGCAGCGCCAGAGAATGACTACTCGTTCATTTCTAACATATTAATAATAATAATAATAGTAATGGCAAATGTGTAAACAATGGAAAATGCTATTAGATAAATTACGTTTGTTTTTTATTTTGCTTTTTTTTTTTTGGCTTTCTTTAATATTTCAATATATATTAACCAGTTAAGATACATTAATTAATAGTACTAGAAAACAGTACCTTGACAACTATTTATTTTTATCTTGACGGAAGTGTTTGAACGTTTTCCGTAATTTGACTTATACTCTTCCTTAATTCAAAATTTATACAAAGTTAATATCACCTCACTTTGTTTCTTTGATAAAAAGTTTGTATGAAGCTTAAAGTTTGCACACCTATTTCTTTCACATGACAACACAAGGATCAATAAAAATTGTTAACCAAGTAGTTAAATAACTATTGGTAATTAATTATTTTGTTTAGTGTCGAAGAAGGGAAAGAAATTTTACTTGACTGAAAAGGTGATATACGCTGAGTTAGTCCCCCTTATAGGTAGCCGCTCTAAATTGTAATGAACCATATGTATCTATAGTTTCTAGTCATGAAACTCGTAAACTAGAAAAGATGTTGGAAATCCGATGTTATGATACTTTAGACCAGGGGTGGGCAACATTTTTGAATCGAGGGCCGCATTAAAAAAAGTTTGGTAATGGCGGGCCGCATATATATATATATATTAGGGGTGCACCGGATAGTCGCTCCGGCTCCGGCTTCTGTCGAATATCCGGCATTTTTTACTATCCGGTGCTATTCGGCTCCGGTCGGATATCACTACCGGATAGTAAACCGGATAGTAAAAAATACACCTATTTAATATGCATAAAGTGGACCTCGTTCCATTAATGTCTGTTGTAGAATGTATTAATGTTTATATGAAAACAAAATAATGTGATAAAAAATAGAGCCGTTATGAATATGCACCAAACATTGTTTATTATAAAGACAAGGCCTGTTAATAACTTAATATAAATAGAAATGAAACTTTACATCATAAATGCGCTTTACATACAGAGTAGCAATGGCTGACACTTTTTTCAATTTGTCTTGACATTTGAGTAGGTTAGTTAACATGTTTAAATGCTACATTCCTTGACTACGTCATGCTGACCAGACGTCTGTCTAGCTGTGCGGGTATATCTCTAGAGGTAGAGATGAACAACTCCCACCCCTTTTATTAGTTTTGTCCATAACATTGATTTTTTTTATAGGCAGGTGACCACAAGTTAAATACGATGGACGTAGGTTTAATGTCAGCGTATTGACACTCTCTAGAGGTCACACCTTTCGAGGGAACTGAGTTTGTTTATTTAGTAGTTAATCTTTATTGGGGGGGGGGGGGGGGGCTGGACTACAGGAGCCACACCTCTAAGGTAACCAGGTATATTTCCAAATGAACAACTCCCTCCCCCTTTGATTTGTTTAGCCCATCACATTGAGTTCATTGATTGACAGGTGACCCCAAGTCAGATACGATGGACGTAAGCACTCTCTAGAGGTCACACGAGGGAAGTAGGTTTGTTTATTTAGTAGTTAATTTTAATTGGAGTGGTGGGGGCGGATTGCACTTTACTTATGAGATTTACATTAGTAACTAGTTAAACATATACTAATATTATTTACATTGACCTTCCTACACACATCCTTTACAGTTGGTGGCATCGTACATACACACAGACACACTCATGCTATACAGATTTTTAGAAATACTGTTAAGCTTGAATAAATCAATCAGTAACAGAGTTTAAAACAATAAGGTATATAAAAGGAAAATAAAACCAACCAATATAGGTATGTTATTTAACAGTTTCGTAAAATGTTGAGCAACACAAGCTATTAACAAGACACTTAGGTATCCGGCTCCGGCACGGGCCCGGCCGAATATCAAATTTTACTATCCGGTCATATCCGGCCCCGGCCGGATATCAAAAAGTACTATCCGGTGCACCCCTAATATATATATATATATACATATATCTTAGAAAGATATGCTTGTTGTGTAGAATGTATTTTAATTCATATATACACTGTATTACGATTTTTTAAAAGTGCTGTTTTCTTTTTATATCACAATATCCCCACAAATATACAGTTGTACTTAATGTGCAGTATTTTACTTCTTACACTCGTGCATAATGTTTCTTAACTGTGAAACTATCTTACTAGTTGTTACCCCTGTGTTTGACTGCTGTCAAATTACAGTCAGTAAACATTGACTAGATATTATAGTTGTTTAGTTTCCACAAAAAAATGCTTGCTCACTGAATGAGACAATTTATGTTCCGGAAGTTAAATGTCGGGACGACGGAAGCCTTCCCTTGTGGAGCATCACCAGAGAATGCTGACCATGTCCTTCAATGGTGCATACTAAATCTAGGGACCCGAACAAGACTCTCCAAAGACTATTCTGAGAACTGCCTGATCTGGAAGCCACTACACGGTTCATCTCAGATATAGGATTACTGATCTGAACCCTCCAACATGTAAAATGAGAACGAGGAAGAACTGATGTATGTGTACCCAAACAGCAGCAAGGGTTTTTTTAGGTGTGGAAATACAGCTTCTGGCACCCATAAAACTCACGTGGTAATGATGACTGGAACTTCTCTTGGCTTTGAGTTATGTCCTCTGGAGCTGAATCGGCTTCTCTTAATAAGTGTTGTACTTTTAATCATTTCACTAAAGATAGTTTCACCTTTCAGCAAAGGAAAATGACAAAAAAATTATTTTTTTTTGCTTGCCTGTAGAAATGGGAAAGCCTTGTTTGAAAGGATTTAACATGCATTTGCATTTCATATGTAAACAATCAATTGCAATAGTAAGTCTAGAAAATGCATGATATTTTGTCATCCACTCTTCATTAGAAATATTGGTAACAAAGTCACAGTCAATATCCTTCAAGAAACATAACAATTTCATCCTTGAGATTGTATATTCTTCTCCTTTGCCTTGCCCATGCTAAGCTGGCGGATACATTGGATTAATTATTTATAAATCAAAACTACCGGTGGTTAACTCCCCTAACTCTAGTAAATATAACTTCTATACTACTGTAAGAATCTTCATATTTAAATTCTATGCAGCTTTGTCCAAACTTTCCAGTTTCAAGTTTATGGTTCTCAGTCAAAAATCGAGCTCCATCAGTTATTACACTTACCATCTTGTCCAAAGCCTACCCAACACTCAGACATTGTGTCTTGAATTGAGTGTATTGATGTATAGCCAATAAGCATAATCTTCGTTTACTTAAAACATTTTATAACGAGACAGTTTCAATAATTTATATAGATATTTTTTTTTAATATTTGCATTTTTATATCTATATACTATGGGCACACCTGATTTCTGTAGGTGTTGGCGGGCCGCATAAAACAACTCGGCGGGCCGCATGTGGCCCGCGGGTCGTAATTTGCCCACCCCTGCTTTAGACCATTCAAAGTTCTGATGACTATTAACTATATTTTTAATACATTAACGCAAACAGTTTTAGATTTTTGTGTCAAAAAAGTTTTTTTTTTTTTTTTTTTTAAGTTAACTAAGTTCTGTCATACTAACTACTACATTTGAAAAAAAAAAGTTTGTTTTTTTAAAGAGAAAAAGTCTACTTAATATAACTAAAGAAATGATTATTGATTTTAGGAAAAAACAAAGATCATATTGCAGAAATTCAGATAAATAATCAAACCATAGAACAAGTACAAGAATATAAATATCTAGGCACAACTATCAACAGCAAACTTACATATCAAATACAAAATCAAAACATATACAAGAAAATTCACCAGCGTCTCTTCTATCTTAGAAAGCTAAAAAAAATTAACATAGACAAAACGATAATCAAACTTTTCTACACAGGCACTATCAGCCATCCTCTGCTAGTATGGTAATACTTCACTGGCACAAAGACATAGACTCATACTCATTAGACTAATTAAAAAAGCATCGTATATCTCTCAAATACAGCTACCATCTCTTGAAGAGCTTTTTCAAGAAAGATGCATTTCCAAAACACTCACGATTCTTAAAGATAACCTGCACCCATTAAACCACTGTTACATAAGATCTGAACGAAGTGGTCGTCTCCTTTCTATTAGGACTAAAACAGAAAGATTTAAAAACTCCTTTATCCCACTTTCGTTCAGAGTGTTACAAGATCATCTGTCGTCTTCGAGAAGTACATAGAAGTCAAACTCATAAAGCGCTGGTTGTGAGTGTGTATGTGTGTGAGTGATTGCTGTTCCAAATTTTTCATTCATATTGTTTTTGTAAAGTAGTTACGCTGAGGTTGTCAATTGTAGTCAAAATGAATTTCAATTTGATTGGATCAACAAAATTATCTTTTCATTTCCATTTGATTGGATCAACAAAATTATATTATCTTATCTTATATAAGTGGAACATAATTAAAAACAACAATTAATAAGTAGTTTTTCATATTATCGGTAAACTGCATCGTTGAGTCATCATCATCATCATCGTCATCATCACTCCTTTGAGTTCCTCATGGAACATAGGGCCTCGACAAAAACACTTCACTCTCCACGGTCTCTTGCTAGCTTTTTGATGGTGTCCCAGCTCTTCCCGGTCTTCTCTGCTTCTTCAAGTACACTGCGTCGCCATGTTCTTTTTGGTCTTCCTCTGCGTCTTGTTCCCTGGGGGTTCCACTCTAAGACCTGCCTAGCTCTGTTGCTGGTATCTTTTCTAAGGGTGACCAATCCATCTCCACTTCCTCTCTAAGATCTGCACTTCTATATTTTCCGTTGAGCGTTGAGTCATGCTAAAAGAATATCATAGAACCTAAGACATTAGTCCCTATGACCTAATAGCTGAGGTCCACGTCTAACTCTTTATTTATAGCTGTAAATAAATACATCGGCTATTATTACGTCCTTCCTTTGCTTTAGTGCCGCGGCATTCTGCACTATAATTATAACAATATTAACGTATGTAGATAAAATAAACTACAATTTAAAAAGGGTATTACCTAGTTTGTTTATCAAATCATAAACATTTACGTGCGCAAGAACTAAAGACAATAGATAACTCTTCAGTTACAGAAACAGAGTAAGAATTTAAACATACAAAAAGGGAATTCCCAAAATCAATTTCTAACGTTGTTTCTGTTCTTAAATTAGAAGCAAGCTAACTATAATGTATCTATCTATAGCAGGGGTTCTCAACCTGTGGGTCGCGACCCCTTTGGGCGGTCGATTGACGATTTGCCAGGGGTCGCCTAATACCATCGAAAATATGGATTGTTATTGTCTACTCTTCTGTTGCTGTATGTGTGTGTGTGTGTGGGGGGGGTCGCGTCAAAGTGGGGGATTGTAAAAAGGGGTCAGGAGCTTAAAAGGTTGAGAACCACTGATCTATAGTTTGTCATCGTTTATTTTAAAGAAATTTTATGTTTTGTTTCAGTGCACCTCTAGTTCCTTCTTTCATCTCTCCATCCCTCTTTTATGTGCCCCCTAACGCCCCCTATTGTGTCCAACGCCCCCCCCTACAGCCCCTATGGCTCCCAGCGCCCCCTAATCTCACGAAATCGCCCTCAGGTGGGCGCCAGCGCCCCGTTGAAGATCACTGCTCTAGACAAAGATTTTTTTTTAAATTTATTTTTATTATGCGCGACAAAATTTTATTTTAACCCTCAAAACGCGTGTGGCAGTTTTAGCCTCTAAACATCAGAATCGTAATTCCATTTTGTATGCACTCGTTGTAAAACAGCTCAGCACTTGAAGAGTTAAACAGAAGATGACTCTATTAGTAAACTAGCAGAATACAAATCTTAGGTAAGGGAATAAACCGCTAAATTACTGCAATTTCTCTCAATACTGTAAGATTTATCTCCATATATATATATATATATATATTTATGCACAATTATATCTATAATCTATCTATCTATCTATCTATCTATCTATCTATCTATCTATCTATCTATATATATATATATATATATAACAAAATAATTGTTTTATTTATTTTTTTATTGATTCAAGTGTTGCCATCGACAAATGAATAATTGTACAAAGTGTCAACTTGATCCGAGAATCGGAAGTGCCAGAAAGACAGACAGATAGACAGACAGACAGCCGGAGTAAATATAAGCTTTGTAAAACAACAAAATGGCTGGCCGAGCATTGGGTTTCACTTCCAACCTGCTTCCTACAAAACGAGACAGGAACTCTTGTTTTGTTAAGAAACAGAAAAGTTCAACCCAAACTAAACTTTACGTGACGGAGATCACGTTACTAAACGCTACGGAGAGTTATTCCCCGTCGGCTGCGTTTCTTCTTTATACGATAACATTTTTTTCCCTTTAACTAAAGTTGACAATGTTAAATATTTGATTGGAATCATAAAGTTTGTTGATCAATTGTTTAATATTTTAATCTTGGTTCAATTACCTGCAATAAATATTGACAGATACCTAAGAAATATGATGTTTTTATTGTTATTATTATAGGCCTACTCAATGTCATAAGCGCTTCTATAATTAATCGGACCCAGCGACCTGACTGGGCGTTACATTTTTGATGAATGATAAAATATCAATGCAGCTCATTCTGCCTACGTGCCTGATTTTTGTCACACTTTAAAAAAATATAATTTTCGATATTTTCCTTGCAAATGCTCTAACAGCGATCACGGTCCGTGTGAAATTCTCAATTTTAAGTGGTGTGGCTCTTTTGAAATATTCATGAAATAAAATGCAAATTTAGTAAACCAAAAATAAAACATGTTAACATAGAAATCAAGATTTTGTATGACTTTTTCGAAGTTCTATAACTGTAAAACCGGCTCCCGACTGTTGAGCAGACGGCTAAGCTAGATGTAGTTGAATGATACGTCTTTCCGTCATTCATTAAAAAATTTTTTTTCACAAACTCAATTTATAATTAAAATAAATTAACAAGAAAAACATAAATAATAATAATAATAAAGCTTATACGAAGTGTAATTGTATTAATTAGTTTGGATTAGTCGTGTAAGTAAATTTATAATAGGTTTAGACCAACAATAATAAATCTTTGCGATTAGAAATAGTGTTACCAATTGTTTTTGTTTAGCGCTATTTCAGGCATTTAGCGTTCTCAGTACGCTATGATCCTTGTCAGTTAGTCTGGAGTCTCTGGACCAGGTGGGGAAAATGGGGTGGGGGTGAGGGTAAAAAAGAAAGGGAGATCATCTGGGTGGATTTTACCATAATTGGTTTTTAAAAGCGTTTACATAACATCAACAAAATAAATGGGACGACCTGAGTTCGAACTCACGCCTCGTCTCCCCGAGCCGCCGTTCTAACCACTGTGCTAGCGAGGTACCTATGACTAGAGAAGATTGTAAAGATACCTATTGTTTGTTTCAATTAAGGGGACTAGTTCAGCTTATACTTATTCATTCAAGTAATGTGTCAAGCATAAATTGTAAGACGAACTTCCGTATGGATAATAAAGATTATTATTATTATTATTATTATTATTATTATTATAGAAACGAACGAGTATACATTCTCTGACGCTGACATATTATTATTATTATGTTAGAAAAGAGCGAGTATTCATTCTCAGGCGCAGCCAGGGTCGAGTTTCGCTAGAGAGAAACAAAATTCATCGTAGTCCCTTTATCAGTTTCCACTGAGGAATTTTCTGGTGATGTGGCAGGTCTGCAGAAGTAACGCCCTCTGACAGACAACGAGAATGTTTCCATGAACATAATTTAAAAAAAATATTATTATTATTTACACGTCACTGTGTTCACTATACTATAATCCTCAAACACACAGGTCAATTAGTCAATCTGTCGCTCATACTGCTACTTCTCTCTCTTCAAAACACACAGTAAAAAAATCTATCAAGACTACAACGAGGCAATTACTAAAAAATCAAAGTTCCATAGCTATGACAATGGCCGGGCCTTTCTAAGAATTTGTTGGTAAAACGCTATGTAAAATGTTTGACATGTTTCGGATTATCCAGCAGATTCTGAAGACAATGACATCCTCGCCCAAAACTCCGGCTGGATGACGGGGGGGGGGGGGGGAGGCAGGGTTCGTACTCGGCACCACCGAACGTCAGCCCAGAGCGCTAAACCCCAAGACCTTTTCTGATCACGACACTGAAGCACCTCCTGATTGTGTGTGGGTGGAGATGGGGAAAAAGGGAGGAGGGGCTGGGACTACATACAATTGAATGTCTCTCTTTTTTTTTTCAAATGTATTCTATGCATGAGTTGATTTGCTAGATATAAAAGACTTCCCCTGGATTTCAAAATGTCACAGTTATTGACCTCATCCCAGTGGCGAAGCTAGGGTGGTAGGGGGGAGGAGGGAGGAGAATTTGAAAATCCCCCCCGGATCCCCACTTGAGGGGGGGACCCAAAAGAGTGTTTTTTTACATTAAATATTAAATATTACGCAACATGCGGTGGCCCCCACAAGGTCAAGCCCTCCCCCTGTCCCCCAAATGATGGAAAATTTCTAGCTACGCCCCTGCCTCATTCAGGGATAGGATGACTGTGAATGAGATAGGATGAAATAGAGAAATAAGATTTAAAAAATAAATATCAATAATCACAGCTCATGTGAATTTGCCAGCTCGCTAGGGTGAATTGATCACATTGAAAGGTGGTCTGTGAGCGTCCTAAAGTAGCGCCCACTTTAACGGACACGCTTGACTGCTTTCACTGGTAGCATAACGGTTTCGTTGTCTTCGTGTGTTGAATTGTTTAACAAGCAAAAATATAAAAACAATCCTTTTTAAAAAAACAAAGCAAAGCTTAAGGGGAAGAACTCCGTCCTTGAAACTACATCTACCAATAATGTATTCGATATCAAACAAAATAATTCATTACCAATAATTAATCGACTAATTGAGTACTTTTATATATTGATTCATGTTTGTCTAACAATCAACTTGAACCAAGAATCGATGACGGAGAAACAGCCTTAACACTTATTTAAAGGGTCTAAACCCAACATATTTAGCAATATATGTGAATACTGTAGTATTAGTTTCCTTGTTGCTATTAAATGAAATAATGGATTACCAATAATTAATTGTCTTATTGGTTACTTTTCTTTTATTGATTCATGTCTGGTCTACACCAATGAATAATTGTGCAATGTTTCAGCTTGATCCGAGATTGGGTGTGGGATAAATAACGTTTATACACTTTTTACCAGACAGACAGACAGACTGAGTTGATATAAGCTTTGTAATACAAAGTACTTAAAAACAAACAAATCTTATACAAGGGAATAAACCTCACAATTGCTACCATATCTCTGAATACTACCATATTTATCTCCCTTTTACAGGGCCGGTCCTAGAGATTGCGGGGCCCTATGCGAAAAGGATTGCGCGGGGCCTGTAATAGACCCACTAAAACAACATGAGCTTCAATGAACACAATGATTTTATTTATCTCTATTTCTGTTCTTTACTCCAGCCACTTGTTCTCTAAACTGACTTCCTTTTACACACAGTCCTGACACACTGCTGTTCACTCAACCATGTACACTCAAGGTCCAGTGGTCATTTCATACACAGGCGCACACACACTGCACTACCAGCCACGCAAAACACATACACTTACTATCACAGGACCTAGTCTGGGTAGGAATAAGGATTATAAGAAAATAAAAAAAAAAATTTAGCAAATAAATTCCTTTTTGCATTTTATTCGTATTTTACTAAGTGCAAAATCAAATTAACTTTACGAGCCATCTACAGTAGAAAGTAGATTTCCAACATAAAGTCGATAAACATTCAGATCTGCCTTTTAGATTTACTAAAGACTATCAAAATATTGCTTTTGATTTTTTTTAAGAGATCGAGATAGATTTAGATCTATATTTGTATGCCAGTGACTATTACAGTAAATTAAGTATTGGAACTTACTGTTTTGGTTACTATTCGCTCTGTTATTTTTATTAAATGAAAGTTGACAATGCCTTTTTTTTTTATCGCGAGTAAGATTGGCGTTTTCCATATTGAATGACACCCCAAAATTACAATTTCGTCTATTTTTCAGAACATGTTTTGAGTTTTCAGGATATTTTAATAATTTCAGGAGATTTTTATGACTTTTTTCGCGTACTTTGCAATTTCAGATTTCCTGGAGCTCCTGGAAAATCACGAGACCGCGGAAATTTTGTTATAAGTTAAAATGGTTTAATTTAATAATTTACTACTAGAGTTAGCGCGGGGCCTATGAAAGTGCGGGGGCCCACTGCGGCCGCATAGGTTGCAGTGCCCTAAGACCGGCCCTGCCCTTTTATATATAAAAGAAAATTAATGGATTACCACTAATTTATTAAATAATTAGTTCTTTTTTTTATTGATTCATGTGTTGTCATATTCAATGAATAATTGTGCAATAGTTCAATCCGAGAACGGGAATCGCGAGAAATAACGTGTACGAGATTTGTCCGGACAGACAGACGGAGTGACTTGATGTAAGCTTTGTAAAAGACAAAGTAAATGCCACTTCAAAGGCGACGTTAACTTACCCTTAACTAGGTCAACTAGGGTCTTATGTTACCAGCACGACAACTATCAAACTTTACTTCGTCGGAAAATTTTAACGGTGTTTGAGCTCGACCCCCCACTGCTTTGGATGTTCATCAATCGCCAGGCACCCACTCAAAACAAAAATCCACAAAAATGGCACACAAAAAAAACGTCTCAAAAAGGACCAATTTCATACAGAAATCTCTAAACCTAAAAAAGAAACACCAACTTTAAAAAAAATAATTCTGGAATCCACGATACATCATAATGAATCTCCACCCTGGGACGAAAGCTCTCTTCCTACTATAAGAGACCATATTGAAAATATAAAAAAAAAATCTGACTACATTCCAACAGAGCTCAAGGTACTGTTTTCTACATACTTATTATCCTAGCAATCAGTGGGTCAGAGTTTACACGGATGGCTCAGCCCATAAAGCCACCACAAATGGAGGAGCTGGAATACTCATCGAATGGCCAGATGGAGAAAAACTAGAAAAATCCATTGCAACTGGAGAGCTCTCTGACCGCCACAGAGCAGAAAGGGAAGCACTAGAACTAGCTGCTACCATGCTAGCAAATCATCCAAGTACCCCACACAGTCAGATTGTCTTTCTAACCGATGCGAAAACAACCCTCCAAAGCTTGGAAAACTCTAATTCCTCTTATATAAAACGACTCAGGTCATCACTTATAAAGCTCAACTATAACAGCATAAAAACTGTTATTCAATGGATACCAGCACATATAGAACTAGAAGGGAATGAGAAGGCTGACACACTCGCCAAGAGTGGAAGAACTAACTCACAAAAAACCATTGCACTCTATCCAGAAGAAATGAAGAAACTAATAGTAAATAAAATAAATGAGAAATGGACAAGCTCTTATCCGAATCACAAGAAAAATGATGCCTATTATAAGCTATCCCGACAAGACGTCTAATCTTTCGACTCAGGACCGGACACAACAGAATGAGACAACACATGTACCGGAAGCTTAAAATCGGAACCAGTGAAATCTGCCCATGTGGAGTGTCACCAGAGAATGCTGACTATGTCCTCCAAAACTGCCCTCTTTACCAAGAGGCCCGAACAAGACACTGGCCCCAAAACACCCCAATAGAAAGAAAACTATATGAAAAGCGACCTGATTTGGAAACCACTGCGCAGTTCATCTTATGTATTGGTCTAGTCATATGAACACTCCAACATAACAATGAGAACGATGAAGAAGAAGAAGAAGAAGAACTAATTTTTATTTTATTTAATTGGCAGCATTTGAGTTCAATTTAGCGACTTTTACATTGTCTAGCCATACATGAAACACACACATACACACACACAATATATTAGATATAGATTTAATCTCGTAGAAAAATTCATAAGCAAAGTAATTCTATTTTCTGGCATGTTCAAATAAAATAACTTTTTCTACTAAACTACTAGTGGTAAACCTACAAAAAAAAAACACAATTGGTTAACTTATATTTAATTTAGTGTCAAATAGTTATTCACATTAGAAACATCGCTAAATGATTTGATGATTTTCATTATAATGTTTTCGTCCATAAATCAATCGCCACTCTGTCATCACTGCCGGAAAATTTCTCAAAACACGCCGAGGAATGTGCAAATTGTAAAGATGTCTTCTACAAAAACAAATATGTCCAATACGAAGACAAAATGGCACCCATCCTAAAAACCGAACATACTTAGCCAGGCAGCACTTTACATCAGAACGAAAAGAATAACAAGTCATCATGGCTAATAAAAACATTATGGAAATTCAAAAGTCCTAAACATTACTTCAAATGCGATCCTTCCATTATATTCACTTCCGTTTATTTACTTCCGGTTATGTTTACTTCCGGTTTTGTTTGAAGCTTATCTTCTGAGTTCCTATTAATAACACACATCACATGCCTCTTCTTCAAATATTCTATCGATCCCAGTATAAAAACAACAATAACAAACAACGTATCAGAACAACAAAGACCAAGAGGCCAGCAATGATTTTGCAATAATAATAATAACGTTGCAATCCTGCTTTTGGGAATTTTTTTTTTCCGGTTGGATTTCCAAGAATAAAGTTTGCTTTAAAAATGTAATTTCCTATAAATAAGAGTTCGTTCAGTCCGGGCCCATCTAAGAATGAGATTTGATCACTTCGACGCAGTCTGTGCTATCACCCTAAATTACATTGTAGCGTCGGATCGTTTGCTAGGGTCATTGACTCACATCTCGTATTTCACTCCTCTCGCCCCCGCTCTTGGCTCCTACCCCACACACCCAGCCCCCTGCTTTTCCAAGCCCTTCTAACAGCTAAAATTATACTGGGCGCTTGTCCTTTTGCCACCCCCCCCCCCTCTTTTTTTTTTTCAAAGATGTGCTTAAAGCCGAGTTACATGATTTATTGTTTTAAGAAAATATGCAAAAGGACGGAGAGTTGAATTTTGTAGAGATTCTAGATCTATATGTTTAACGCTATCAGCAATGTTTTAATATGTCTACGAAACAAAAGTTGTTGTACATTTATTAAACCTTCACCTCTGATGTTTCCACTTCGAGATCAATCGCTAATAAAAGGCCTGAACACTCACATGCAACGTCACAACGTGTGGGCAGTTTGACCAATAGCTCGTTGCCACGTTACAGGTCTGTGCTGAGGCCTTCTACAATGAACGGACTCGCTTCAAGCAAACATTTACGTCACACTACGTTTGCCAGATTTAGGGACTGGGGTGGGGGGGGATCTGAAAGCGTCCCCATAAAGGGCGTTGGCGTCAGGCGCCCTCCTGCATTCAGAGCTTCAGAAATACATATTCAATTCGTGTAGCGCGCACTGTTCTTCCGAAAAAAAAAAAAAAGCACTGGTCAGATGTAGTCAAAGATGGAGGCGGCACTGACCAGTACTAAAATAAGAAGAACATTTCAGATCATCTTAGTAATAAGCAAAAAGGACGAAATAAGGCAAAAATGTGACAATGCTGATATGATAAAGTCAAGAAAAAATCGCAGTGACAAAGACGTATTGAAATGACTACTTAAAAAAAAAAAAATTAAGTCAGAGTCTAATCGCAGACCAGTAGCGAGGCAAGGTAGCCGTGGGTTCCGGCTCAAGAAAAAGATTGCAGCCTCCTTCCAGTAGTTTGAATATTTAAAAAAAAAGTCCCCCCCCCCTTTTCACACCTTGCGATCTATAGGGCAGATGATGTAATGGTCATCTGTTTTCTTTGCTCATGGTTAACGAGGGTGTCATGTAGCCAGCACATCAACCAAACGCCTTTACTTTTCCCCCAACTATTGTCAGGCACCCATTAGAGCTGGGTGGACTCAGAGGCGCCCCTAAAGATCCCGAAATTAGAAATTTCAACCTTCACCAAGGTTCGATCCCGGAAGCCACCGCGCCTCCAGTTTGAATGTTACAAAAGCTAAATCTGTATGTGTCATTACAGTTACACAACGACATTGAGATGAAGTTGCTACCTATTACAAGTACTAGTGTTATTAGACTTACTCACTAACAGGGCCGGTCTTAGGCCACTGCAACCAATGCGGTCGCAGTGGGCCCCACGTTTTCATAGGCCCCGCGCTAATTCAGGGTGTGATTATTAAATTGCAAAATATATACGAAAAATTCCTGGAAATCTCCTGAATTTATTAAAATCTCCTGAAAACTCTTTAAAATCTCTAGAAAAATAGACAAAATTGTCATTTGTGGGTGTCATTAATTGCGGAAAACGCCAATCCTACGCGTGATAAAAGGAAAAAAAGGCATTGTCAGCTTTCATGTAATAATCGGGCCAATTTATACCTTAATCGGAAGTTCCAATACTTTATTTACTTTTATAGTCACTAGCATATAAATATGCCATTGGCTACAAGGTTCGTAAAGTTCAGGTCGCAATTTTTAACTTAGTAAAGTCGATTTTTTTTTCTTATACAAAATCTTAATTTTCACTTAATATCCTCATTCCCACACAGACTAGGCCCCGCGCAATCAGTTTCGCATAGGGCCCCGCAATTGCTAGGATCGGCCCTGCTCACTAACCACCTCTAGCATTATATAAACTTCATATATTTCAATTATTGCAGTGCAATTTTTTTCTCACAAGGCAACTTAAAATCCACTGATCATCATGACCCCCCTGGGCGCAATAACCCCCTCGCGCCACGTTGGCTGATTCACTTCTGCAGACCCTCTCTGGACAACATCATATTTTCTTAAAGTTCTTATTCAGAAGATGAAGTGACATCTTTTACCTTCCTAAAATATTTGAAACATTAGCAATAAAGTCAGTTGTCTCCCGTGTCGTTTTAGTCGCTTTGAGGCAGCACCAGATTTTCGTCTCCGGGGCGCATTCCAGGGCCTTATATAAAGGGTTCATGGGTGGCGCATGCGTCAGTTTTAGTACTCTTAAAGGGAAACTCCGATGGTTTTTCAAATTTGATTTATTGACATATTTAAATTCTGCGTAAAAAGTTGTAATAGTCAACATTTTACCATTTTTTATTTAAATGCTTAGAAACATTTATATTTAATAAATTAGTCAGTAAATTCTTGACATCTAAAAAAAAAAAAAGGGGGTTCTATGAGATTTTGTTTTAAGCTAGTTCATACGTCACTTCCCTCAACAATACTGAAAGAGAAACTAGATTTGACCAATCGTATCGCTTCATTCTTACAGTAGCTGTTAGGCTTAGTGACGGCCTAGTCCAGAGCTATGATACAGTCCCTATAGCCTACATGTATAGATAGTTCTAAAAGCATTAGGATAATCAACTCGAGAAAAAGAGTAACATTTTCATCTAAGCCTCTCTCTGTCCCAAAAAGAAAATAGATTGTGTGTCTGACCGGTCACGGTCTGACTGATTCGAACAAGCTGGTCACTGTAAGGCTAGTCGAGACTACGTGTAGTCAGTCATGACAAGACAACCAAGCGATAGTGTTTGTTGTGTGTTGTGTGTTGAGTGGTCTGGCGAGAAAATACACACTGCCGTGGTTAGTCACGCATGTAAATCTACTTTTAATACGCATTTTTTCTTTGCTTACAAGATCCTAGATCTAACTGCATAGACCAAGATATATTTCTTTTACGAGAATGTAAACTTTGCTGTTTGGTCTCCTGTTATACAATAAGTCAATAGATTAAAACACATTTGTGACGTCACATAGAAACCCGGTGAAAGTCTGACTGTTTTGGATGCGCAGGAAAATTACGTCGGAAAAACATCAATTACTAAGTTATTATTGCAAAGAAAAAAAAAGAATCACATATTCATTATCTGTAAATCAAAACACATATTATATCAAAAATTGTCAAAACCATCGGAGTTTCCCTTTAATATTCAAATATATCCATATGTAATTAAATATATTCAAATATAATAAGAAGTATAAGAAAAAGTGACAGAGTGGCATATACCGCTTGGCTACCTATCGAGCTGAATTGCGTTTCCTGAATGGCTAAACTGTTGGATCTCCCAGATAACCCCCTACCAGCACAGATCCTTAAAATAGATTGGACCAGAGGGCGATGAGTATAAAAATTATTGTCCCTCACAAAAATATTGAGCGCCTTCACTCCCTTCTTGTTAACACGTCACGCCCCCCCCCTCCCGAGAAACCATGCTCTAATATGTTCATAACTTCATATACACGCCCGAAAGTACATTTACCCCCAGAGAAAACATGTGCCCCTAAACCTCACAGTGCTATCGCCCCCCCCCCCTTTTACAGAGTTCCAAATACTGCAATCGAAGTCCAATGACACCAAGACCACGTGACCAATTCCGAGATGAAGTGAATGAAAAGGATCTATGTTTGGATACAGCATAAAAAAAATAAATCTCCATCCTCTATCCCTCCCGTTTTCTCTTTTCGGTCAAGTTGTTCCGTTCGCCTCGACCGGAAGTAATAGGTAAATTGACCCGGTGTGGTGTCCACTATGGAGGCCGTGGAATGCACCAAAAACGAAGCCATGTTAGGGGTACACAGTATAACTGTAGCTGGAGATTGACCTGGTGATTATTTCTGGAGTAAAATGAGCTGACTTACGCAAACAGAATAGGGAGTACTCCTTGACAATCTTGAATGCCTCGGTTACCTTCTTATTTGATTGTACGAACTACTGTTAGATGTACCTAAAACCTATAATGCACTCTCCTTCGAGTCCTTCCACACATTTCTATGGATCCCACGTATTCCTAAATAAAAAGTATACTGCCACTAGCTTTAACTTTTAAATAGCTACATTATATTATGTTAAGTAGTGCCGGATTTCAGGAAGTGGAGGCCCTTTGCAGGATTTTCGTGGAAGTCCCGCTCCTGTTCAAGGCTCAATATAGATGTACTCAAAAATATTAATGCATCTGAGTATATGCTATTCTTTAAAGAAAGAAAAATAGAGTGACATTTTTATATCTTTTCCATTACTTCTGATAATTAATATGCAGATTTTTCCTTCGAAAAAAAGCCAAATTAAAAAAAAAAGCCAAATAAAAAGAACAAAAAACCAACCAAATAATAATAATAATAATAATAAAAAAACAAGACAAATAAAAAAATGCCAAATAAAAATAAAACAAGCCAAAAACAAACAAACAACCAAATAAAAAAAACAAGCCAAAAATACCCGCAACCAAATAAAGAAAAACAAACCAAATAAAAAAGCCAAATTTAAAAAAAGCCAAAATAAAAAAAAGCCAAATAAAAATAAAAGCCAAATAAAAAAAATCAAGCCAAATAAAAAAAAAAGCCAAATAAAAAAAAAAGCCAAAATAAAAAAAAGCCAAATAAAAATAAAAACCAAATAAAAAAAAAACAAGCCAAATAAAAAAAAAAGCCAAATAAAAAAAAAAAAGCCCAAAATAAAAAATGCCAAATAAAAATAAAACAAGCCAAATAAAGAAAAAGCCAAATAAAAAAAAAATCATTAACATTTAACATAAACATTTAATTAATTAAAATATGTATCAATTAGTTTGGATCAGTCATGTAATTAAATTTTTAATAGATCTAGGCTTACAATAATAAATCTGTGCTATTAGAAATATTTTTTTTACCAGTTGTTTTGGTTTAGCCCAATTTCATGCTTTCAGCTTGCTCGATACGCTATGATCCTATCACTTGTCTAGACCAGTTGAAAATGGAGTGGGGGAGAAAGAACGAGGTATCTGGGTGATCGCTTTTAAATGTATTTATATAAAAAAGTAGACTAGAATTCGAAATCGTGGGCTAAAGCATTCTCATGCTTCTCAGGCCAACACGGTAACCACTCTGCTAGCAAATAGTCTATGAACATGGAAGATTGTATAGTTATCTATTGTTTCTATTTCATGTTTGTGTTCACTGACCTTCAGATGACTCTTAATCCTCACTTGGAATTATCCTTTTTCTATGACCAGCTTACTTGTTGACTTCTGTCTGTATCTTTTTAAGGTCTCTGGGAGGATCTGGTCATCTACACAGACAATAATCTTGACCTACATTACTAAACCGTCACTACTAGGCGCCTAGCTAGTGCGTTAGAGCGCTACATATTATCTAATTAAAAATATATTGTGAAAAACACAATTTTAGTGTCATTGCTCTGCGGGAGATTAACTAAATAAGAACTAATTAAAGAGCGAAATAATGAGCTTGGAGTTGGCCGTGGGGAATATGAATAAAAGGCTCTCTTTATTTATTTTATACAATTTATTTTTTCTAGTTCGTACATTTAGGTAAAAGTTTTGTTTTTACCAAGCTTATTTTAACTCACTCTTTCCTCTCTGTCTGATCAAAACTTTGAACACGTTACACACATTCTCGAATCAAGTTAAAACTTTTCCATAATTACTTATTGGACATATAAAACAAAAACTAAACAAAAATAAATAAGTCAATAAAAAATAATGCATTAGTCTATTAATAATTGATAATTAATTATTTTGTTTGATATCGAAAAAGGGAAATAAATTTTATTGAAATATACAATTGTAAATGTGGAGTTCTCGCCTCACCCCCCCCCCCCCCCCCCGGATAAGCCTTTTTTTTTTACATGTATTTTTCATATTTGGCTTGTTTGCTGGCTTGTATGTTGTATGCATTGTGGTATGTTGATCCACTTAAAATAGCGGTATCCTAAGCCACATTTACATTTAAATTGATTTTAAGCGAAACTGAAGTAAAACGATCAAACTATCGCCCCAGTGGGGTAGACGAGCGCCCTCTCTCCCCTCCACAACGTTTCTCCGCCCCTCAGACAATCTCCAATACATCCATACGCTTTATCATCGTCGTAGCGCTTGTCAGGGGAGACTACAATAACAATAATAAAATCACGCCCAGATCAAGACAGCAGAAATCAAGAGGAGGTCAGCAGACGAAAATAAATTAAAACAGCAACAACAAAAAAATCTCAAGATGTTGATCTTCCCGCGCAACGGAGATTTCCCAACGGCCGCAAGAGGCCGCATCTCTACATTCAGCAGCGCCATCTCTCGGCATTATCTCTACATTCAGAACACAAAAGGAAGCGGCGTGGCTTGTGGCGTATCTATGGCAACAACACTAGCACAAGCAGCGGGGCACTTCGGGGCAAAGTAAAGAAGGAGCATATTACTCCACATTGAAATGTCATCATTCAGATTAGATTGCCCCAGACAAATATATCTATATATATATTCATCATAAATGATAAGAAAAAATATTCAAGCCAGTTTTCTTTACACATTGTGGGTGTATGTTATTTTAGGAAAAGCTAACATCTCAGAGCCCATTACAAATATTGCTCGAAATATCTTGCAATATTGTTAAGTGTTCCGAAGCTATTCACCCCCCAGGCTGCTGATCCAGAGGCCTATATGTAAATGCGCTGGTTCCTCTTCATCCCCCCCCCCCACACACACACATATCCATCCCAGTGGCACTACAGAGCATGGAGGAGCCTGGCCTGGTCTAGCACATCTCTCCATTCTGGGCTTTCCGTCTCCACGCCCGGACTTCAAGCTGTTGGAGACCTGCCTCTACGTCATCAAGCCACTGTGCTCGTGGTCTGCCCTTTGGGGCGCCTGCCTTTTAGGTTTTTTGCCGGTGAACAATCTTTGCTCCTCTGTTCTCTGGCATTCTTTCGAGGTGACCTGCCCACAGTAATATGTGTTCCTATGGAAGGGTCTTCAAATAGCTGGTATATTGGTTGGTGCTAGTCCCCACCTAGACACATAACTTTGGGGAACAACCTTTTTTAGTCTTGGGGGTCACGCAAATATCCAACAAGCCACGGGACACAATCGCCGATAGAATCGATTCTCTTCAGCCTCATTATGATCTGTGGGCAGGCGTTTCCAGGGGCCGGACAGCACGTCAAATGCCGGAAGTAGCCCACGGGCCGTAAGTTGGACATGACTGGTGTAAGTAGTAAAGTTCCCCTTTCAGAACTTGTGATCTATGAGGCAGATGATGTATAGGTCATCTGTTTCTGTGGCCCACGGTTAACGAGTCTGTCAGGTGGCCAGCACAAAAACCAACCGCCTTTACTTTTCTTCAACTAATATGAGATATCTATTAGAGTTGGGTGGTCTGAGAGGTGAATTAAAGATCCCGAAAGTAAAAATTCCAGTCTGTACCAGGATTCGAATCCGGGGCTCGGTTCGGAAACCAGGCGCTTTACCAGTCAGCCACCACCCCTCCCTGATCTAATTCTACCGTGGGCGTCCAAGATTCACAATTATATAAGAATGAGGCCGTGGCAAAGGAGCGCAACAGTCTGATTTTAGTGTCTAGGGCTACGCCTTTGTCTTTCCATTTTGTTTTGATTTTTGCAAGTATTTTCTAATCCGCTCAGAAGGCTTGAAACAAGGGTTCAAAGTTAGGTCTGATATGTGAACAATAACTAAAGAGGGCTACTCTGTTGAGGACTGGTTTGGACGCCTCTATGGCTCTGGGGAATTTTCCTAAGACTACTTTATTTCTTTCAACATTTAAAGAATTCGTTTGTGTAGGATTGAAGCTAATAGATTGGTGAAAGTGGTCTAGACCAAGAGAAACAGAAAAGTAACAAGTGAATTACTGACATATTGACTGAATGAAGTAATGACTAAAAAATGTTTGACTGTAAAATGTTTAAAATGTTTCGGATGTTTCTTTCAGAGTTGAAGATAATTTACTTCCTAGTCCAAACCTCTTGCAGGACGACGGGGGATTGGAGCGGGCAGTGTTTGAACCCGGGCCATCGATAACTCTGAACGATAGTCCAGCGCGCAAAGTGAACTAACGGAAAAGTGAAACAGTGAAACATTGACTGAATGAAAACATAAAAATAATGATCAAGTACTATAACGGAAAATTAAAATAGTGACACGTCGACTTAATGAAATGGAGACGAGGTGACTTTGTGAAATGAAGATTGAATAAAATAGTGAAATGGTGAATTATTGATTGGTGTTGAGAGTCCGCGGTGTCTAGTACTTGAAATACAACCAGACTCAAATAGAGGTAACACTGAACTCAATGCTGGAACAGGAACACCGACGAAAGGCCAACAGTCGATAAAGGAAGTCGACGCTAATGTTGAACACGTTTAATACTCAAGAAGGGAACCATCGAATGTCATCTACTTCTAGACGTCTATATATAGTGCTTCTTATTTCTATTGTGATAAGAATAGAAGCTTGTTTTTAGCGTCTCCTAGAAAGTTCTTACTTTTTAAAGTTTTATTACGTCATCGTCGCTAAGTAAAAACTTTACCTTATTCCCGAAACAAAATAATTGATTCCTAATCGTGTCATAACACTGGGTGGAATAGTGAAATAGTTGCTGAGTGAACTTAGTGAAAGAATGGTAAAAGGTAAATAGTGAAAGAAGTTTGGGAGAGAAATAGTGAGGCAGTGATATAGTCAAGAAATAAGGTAGTGAAGAGGAAGCACAGTGAATCGTGAAGTGTGAATGAATTGGTATGAACTAAACTCGTTCTGAAATGAGGTTACTGGTAGAAAGAAAGAGTAGGAACTAAAAGACAAGAGAGAGAATCAGCGAGCTTATGTTTGAGGGACATAAAAAAGAGAGTGAGACAGAATGAAAGAGAGAGAGAGAGAGAGAGAGAGAGAGGGAGAGAGGGGATAGAGAGAGAGAGAGAAGAAGAAAGAGAGAAACAGAGGGATGCAGAGAGAGAGAGAGAGATAGAGGGAGAGAGGGGATAGAGAGAGAGAGAAGAAGAAAGAGAGAAACAGAGAGATGCAGAGAGAGAGAGAGATAGAGGGAGAGAGGGGATAGAGAGAGATGCAGAGAGAGAGAGAGATAGAGGGAGAGAGGGGATAGAGAGAGAGAGAGAAGAAGAAAGAGAGAAACAGAGGGATGCAGAGAGAGAGAGAGAGAGATAGAGGGAGAGAGGGGATAGAGAGAGAGAGAAGAAGAAAGAGAGAAACAGAGAGATGCAGAGAGAGAGAGAGAGAGAGGGAGAGAGGGGATAGAGAGAGATGCAGAGAGAGAGAGAGAGATAGAGATAGAGGGAGAGAGGGGATAGAGAGAGAGAGAAGAAGAAAGAGAGAAACAGAGAGATGCAGAGAGAGAGAGAGATAGAGGGAGAGAGGGGATAGAGAGAGATGCAGAGAGAGAGAGAGATATAGAGGGAGAGAGGGGATAGAGAGAGAGAGAAGAAGAAAGAGAGAAACAGAGATGCAGAGAGAGAGAGAGAGAGAGGGAGAGAGGGGATAGAGAGAGAGAAGAAGAAAGAGAGAAACAGAGAGATGCAGAGAGAGAGAGAAAGGAAGAGATAGAGAGAGAGAAAGAAAGAAAAAGAGAGAGATAGAATAGAGAGATACAAAGAGAGAAAGAGAGAGAAAAGAGAGACATACGAAAGAGAGAAAAGAGAGACATCTGAGAGAGAAAAAGAGAGAGAAAAAGAGAGAGAAAGAGATGGATACAAAGAGAGAAAGAGAAAGAGACAGATATTATGAGACATTCTGACACACATTACGACACATTATGCTCTTAAATATCTTCATCTACTTCTTAGTGTTCACCCGTGTGGGTGTGTTTGTTTACTGAAACCCACGTGACCTTAAACCACCAGACGTCTTATTCTATCGTACGTAACGTCTGGGTAAATAAAAAAAAGCCATAGCGCTTAAATAAAAAAAAATACAAAGCTTATATCTCTGTATCTCAGCGAAAATTCCACACCGACTTGTAATTTAATCAATCACACATTTTTAATTTACATTTATCTATTTAAACACATTTGGCCTCTCTACATTTCATCTAGTCCCAACGGTTAGGCCTGTGCAATGTATAGTTTCAGGCATTCACGAACTTTACATCATTCATTGTACAAAAATAACTTGTCGTTTGTTTAGAGAGTATTCAGTGCAATCTAGTCTCTAAAAATCAATCATTATTACGTCATGCAAATGGTATTTAGTAGAAAACATGGACAAATTCAATTAGGCCAATGTACTTTTCTCCTCCCCACCCCTTTTTTTTTTAAAATTAAGTTAATTGCTGATTTTATACACGCGTTCTTAGTGGTTATAGAGAATGGAATGGGTTGCCTGAATCAGCCATGAAAACCAAAGATTCAGCAGAGTTTAAGTTAAATTAATATGCATGAATAGATTGACAGGTGAAGTGACGTCTGTAATGTATAAGATAAGACTAGATAAGATAATTAGAACATGATCAGGGGCGTAGCTAGGAATTTTCCATCATTTGGGGACCCGGGGGCCTTGACATGTATGGGGGCCCTTGCATTGTGCGTAATATTTAATATTTAAAGTAGAAAAACATTCAACGAAATTCGGGGGGATTTTCAAATTCTCCCCCCTCCTCCCCTGCCTTAGCTACGCCAATGAACATGATACTGCTTGGTAGTAGGAAATAAAGCAGTTACTATAATACTGTTACTTATATTACATCAGTTTATTTCTTATTTAGTTTACACTGGGTAGTGTCTATAATGCAGGTGACATGTTGCGGTCAAGTAAAACTATGTGAGTTTTTTTAAAATAGAGAGCTAAATATATTCAAGCTAATGATTACCACATACACATTAATAAGTTAAAAATAGAAGTATAAGGTGGGATAATTGTCATAGGATGTGACATAGAGACTGGTAACAATTATTTTACTTATCTTGTTTCTGTTTTGCTTATTTATTATGACATCCTCATTACCCAATAAACAGCATTTTTTAAAATGTCACCGCGATTCTCTTTTAGATTGTTTTGATCTATTATATATCGATCTGTCTATTTGATTTTCGATATTTTTGGACATATATCTTCCCAGCCACTTGTCCAGATGTATCTTGGCCTACGATGGACGTCCATCTATCTCCATTGGAACTCCATTTATCGATCAGTCAAGCGATCTTAAAGAACTCGTACATCTTCCACTTGTGCACATTACACCCTCCGCAGCCCATAACCTCCATTCCGCCCCTATAAGAGATTGGTCTCACGGCCCAGCTTATAGTGGACATCATCTCCTGACGGCCGGACAGGCTCTGGACACAAGCGGTCAACTAGCCTCATTAACTTCATCGCACGCGGCGAAAACGACGCCCTCCCCCCCCCCTCGCACTATTTCTCACCATTCGTTCGAATGTGACGTCACAACGCTTCACCAACGGAGGGTGAGATGAACGAGTCGGCGTGATGCTCCCACGGCGCGACTGCCATCGCGGTGACACGACGCCTTGTCTGCATTGCTCTGACACATGTCTTCGGTGCCAGCAGCCACCGCATCTCCTCAAATTCATAAGACAGAAATTAAACCTTTAGAACGCTATATTTTATTCTCAGTTCTGAATTGCTCTTGGCATAATTAATGCAGGCTATAAATCACAAGTTTTGTTCTCAACTGTTAGTTATTTCCCAGTGAACTAAAAAAAAAAGCGTACGTTAAGAATTATGTGTACTCGGTTACTATCAATCTATCTATCTATCTATCTATCTATCTATCTATCTATCTATCTATCTATCTATCTATCTATCTATCTATCTATCTATCTATCTATCTATCTATCTATCTATATAATTCTCTTCGTCGGCCGACCTTGCGCATGCCGATTCTCTAACCCTCGATAAAAAAAGTCATGAAACGATAAATATTTTATTTCTGCAAGTCGGACTAGAGCTACCCCACGTAACTTTTGCGGCGACAGAGAGCTCGGCTCAGAAAAAAAGGGGGGAGGGGTGTGAAAGAACAAGTATCTTCTTTCTGGATAAAAAATTCTCTACGTCGCCAAACCAAGCGGGACACCACGCACGCACGCCGACTTTCTAACCCTCCTCACGCACCCTCCCGCCCGCACCCGCGCCTTCTTCGCTCTCCTGGCATGCGCACACAGTCGTTTGCCCAAACCCACCCCATTTGGACCACCGTGTCTTTTAGGAGTGTTCATCCGTCACTAAATAGCGAGGTATGCTACGCCGCGGCTTGGCTAATAATAAAACAATAGACTTTTTAATGTCTGTGTGGCGTCGCTAAGATGTACTCACAACATTGATGTAATGTGCTGTCTTTGTTTGTCGCACGTTCAATCACAATAAAGACTTGTATATTAGGTCCTTCTGACTTGCTCATTGTAGGTCTTTACAAAGTTTATATTAACTCACTTCGTCTGTCTGTCTGTCTATCTGGTAATAATTTTGTTCGCGTTATTTCTTACACTTGCCATTTCGGATCAAATTGAAACTTAGGCACAGTGATTCATTGTTCCTAACGAACCATGAATTAATAAAACAAAATTAACCAATGAATTAATATATTAGTCTTAATAAATTAATTTTGTTTGATGTAGAAAAAGGGAAATAAAAATTACAGTATCTAGAGATATGGCTGTCAATAAGTAGTTACTTCCCTTTATATGAACTTTGTTGTTGATTTTAAAATACTTTTTTTTAGATATTTTATTTTACAATTCATTATTAGAATTAAAAAAATCTAATTTTTTTTTTTCAGAAAATGTAAAAAAAAAATATAAGAAAGTTCAAGGTGATGTGAAAGTTCAAGGCCATTCATCTATAAAGTATATATGAGTTAATTTATGCATTTTTTTTCTCTTTCCTTATGCAAAAGGGGGAATACATAACAGGGCCAGAGCGTATGATGTAATTCAATACAAACTGATTCATAATTTTGAAACATTTGCAATTTTTCTAGAGAGATTTTTTCTTACTAACTTAGCACTGTATGAATATAAATGTCAGTGATATTGACTTTTTTTTTTTTACTGTCTCTGTTGATAACTTGATATCAAGCCCTTAGTACACCACATGAAATTTTAACCATAAATAAACCCATAACCAACTAAGCCGTCGTTCGGGTAACCAAGGGTCGCGCCTCTGCCGTCACAGAAAAATATGGCGTGAGATCCAAGGCGAACTACAGAGAGGAATGGAGAAAGATGGTCAACAGATCTTGCGTGGTGCCCCAACGGTTCAACAGATTAGGGAATTGGTGAAGGTGAAGACGGTTGATAACTACACGATTGACTATGTTGTAAGAGTACAACTTTTATTCTTCAGATTTGTTTTTTTTTGTTTTCGTATATATTTGATAGTTAGTGGGTCATCGTGGGTCTCCTAACTATCGTAAATAAACGCAAGCTAAAAATCTAAGGCCATATTACAAGATCTTCCGGGCTCGCAAAGACCTTCCTTTAGGGAACAGTACCAGGAAAAGGAAGACGAGGCAGACAGAGAAAGCGATGTAAGGACAACATAAAAGAATTGACGGGCCTGCCGTTTAAAAAGAGCTTCTAACTAAGGCAAAAGACAGGGAAGAATGGAGAAAGACGGTAGGCGAATCTTGCATGGTGCCCCAACGGTCCAAAAAGACTAAGGTAATAGGTAATATATTTGAATCCTTATTAATAAATTAACCTCAGCCAAAAAGCTACTATTCGATTCCAAAGATTTTGAAGAGTGCAGTCCTTCAAGTGAACATGCTAATCCATTTTTCGACCTACATATTTTGCCACCTCCGTCGCAGACTTTGCGATTGTCTGTTGGAGATCGGTTAATGTTTTTTTTTCTTCTGTTTTTCTGCCTACGTTGCTGTATTTTAGTTCTGATGTTGCCCGACTAGTTTATGGGAGATTTCAATCATCTTTCGTTAGCTCAACACTTGCCAACATATACTCAATATGTTAATTGTCCCACAAGGCACGATAAAACCTTGGACATGTGTTATAGCAACATACAAATGGCCTACACATCTCGATTGTTATTTCCCCTTGGAGAGTCGGACCACATAATGATTCATCTTACACCCACGTACAAACCGGTTTTAAAAAACAACAAAACCCGAAGTACGGTCCATCCGGTCACGGTCTGACGACTCTGTTTTACAGCTACAGAGTTGTCTGGAGCAAACAGATTGGGACATGTTTGTAAACAACTGCTCTGACATTACCACAGCTGTTAATTCGTACATCCAGTTCTGTGAAAACATGATTGTACCAAAGAAGAAAATTAAAACATTCAGTAATAATAGACCCTGGATGATCAGCATTAAAAATTAACATTCTGTCGTCATCGAGAAGTACATAGAAGTATATTTCTAAAGCGCTGGTTATGAGTGTGTATGTGTCTTTCGTGTGGGAATGTTGTTCGTATGTGCATCAATATTGTACATCTATATTGTTATTGTACAGTAGTTACGCTGAGGTTGTCAATTGTCGTCAAACTAAATTTCCATTTGATTGAATGAATGAAAGTTATCTTATCTTATCTTATCTTTAATTAGACTGTTTTCTGTTATCTACGTTTCCATCTTCTGTCGTTGAACCTCATCGATGTTGTTTTTTTGTTTTTTGCAAAAAAAAGGGGAGGGGGTTGAAATAGGTTAATTGTTAAGCTCTTAGTAAGCTTACAAGGTCACTTCGAGATAAATGAGCGATTCGAAATCACCCGAAATTGTGCGTAGTGCAACAGTTTTAGTTGTTACGTCAGCTTTAAAAAAAAACAACAGACAAAAACAACAAAAACAACAAAAAAACAACAACAACAAAAAACAACAAAAAACAACAAAAAACAACAAAAAACAACAACAACAAAAAACAACAACAACAAAAAACAACAAAAAACAACAACAACAAAAAACAACAACAACAAAAAACAACAACAACAAAACAAAAAAAAACAAAAACAAAAACAAAACAAAAACATCAAAAAACAACAACAACAACAAAACAACAATAACAAAAAAACAACAACAAAAACAACAAAAAAAAAACAAACAACAAAACAACAACTACAAAACAACTACAAACAAAAACAACAAAAACAACAAAAAACAAAACAAAACATAACAACAACAACAACAAAACAACAACAACAAAACAACAACAACAAAAAAACAACAACAACAAAACAACAACAACAACAACAACAAAACAACAACAACAAAAAAACAACAACAAAAAAACAACAACAACAAAACAACAACAACAACAACAACAAAACAACAACAACAAAACAACAACAAAAAAACAACAACAACAAAACAACAACAACAAAACAACAACAACAAAACAACAACAAAAACAACAACAAAAACAACAAAAAACAACAAAACAACAAAAAAAAAACAATAACAACAAAACAACAACAAAACAACAACAACAAAAAAAACAAAAAAAAACAACAAAAAAACAAAAACAACAAACAACAACAACAACAACAACAACAAAAAAACAACAACAACAACAAAACAACAACAACAACAAAACAACAATAACAAAAACAACAAAAACAACAACAAAAAAAACAACAAAACAACAATAACAAAACAACAACAACAAAAAAAACAAAAAAAACAACAAAAAAACAAAAACAACAAACAACAACAACAAAACAACAACAACAAAACAACTACAAACAAAAACAACAAAAAACAAAAAAAAAACATAACAACAACAACAAAACAACAACAACAAAACAACAACAACAAAACATTAACAACAAAACAACAACAACAAAACAACAATAACAAAAAAAAAACAAAAAAACAACAACAACAACAAAAAACAACAACAACAAAACAACAACAACAAAACAACAACAACAAAACAACAATAACAAAAAAAAACAAAAAAACAATAACAACAAAACAACAACAAAAAACAACAACAACAAAACAACAACAACAAAAAACAACAACAACAAAACAACAACAACAACAAAACAACAACAACAAAACAACAACAACAAAACAACAACAACAAAACAACAAAAAAAACCAACAAAAACAACAACAACAACGTTGTTTCTAGTACATTGACATGAACGAATTATATGTAGGTCAGTGATTCCGTCTCAAAATAGATCAGTGTTAATAAATGCGAATTAATTAAAGACTACATTCGAGGTATTTCAAGAACTTAATGCTACGGATGTTTACACAGGGAGCCGGGTCGCTGGTCTGAAAGTCTTTTGACAAGCCAATCATAACTGAAAAAAAGATGACAATTAAACCAGTTGGAAGGGTGATACAATCTGAACTATTTAAACACAGAGTTCAATGTAGCCTACCTTATCTTATTTTATACTATTTTTATCTTATCTTATCTTACATTATATTATCTATTCTTATCTTATCTTATCTTATAAATAACTGACGTCACTTCAAACAACTGTAGAAAATGAAAAGGATAAATACTCACTGAGCGCGTTCTTCTGTTATTCTAGTTGTGCTTGTGAATTGGAGGCTAAGACTCTGCCAAGTTATCGGTTTTCTTGTCTGATCCAAGCAACTCGTCCTAGCATAGCAAATACTAAACGTGCCTTCTCGGTGTCTATCTTGGTGTCTATCTCAGGCATACGTTTAGATGTTGCATGTATAAGTTTACATCTAAAATAAATTTAAAAGTCTGTAACAGTAATGCAATGCCAGTGTTGAGAGTACCCACCACTATTCTACGGCGATAACCCGCTACGTCCCTGGTTGCTTCTTAAAGCTGCTGATTGAATAATACTATGTAAAAGTAATGACTAACCGACTATGGGCTATATCTGTCCTTTGAACCAGTACTAATAAAGTCTGTGACCCAGAACTAATACAGCCTGTTACCCAGTACTAATACAGCTAATGACACAGCCTGTGACACAGTACTAATACAGCCTGTGACACAGTACTAATACAGCCTGTGACACAGTACTAATACAGCCTGTGAAACAGTACTAATACAGCCTGTGACACAGTACTAATACAGCCTGTGACACAGTACTAATACAGCCTGTGACACAGTACTAATACAGCCTGTGACACAGTACTAATACAGCCTGTGACACAGTACTAATACAGCCTGTGAAACAGTACTAATACAGCCTGTGAAACAGTACTAATACAGCCTGTGAAACAGTACTAATACAGCCTGTGACACAGTACTAATACAGCCTGTGACACAGTACTAATACAGCCTGTGACACAGTACTAATACAGCCTGTGAAACAGTACTAATACAGCCTGTGACACAGTACTAATACAGCCTGTGACACAGTACTAATACAGCCTGTGACACAGTACTAATACAGCCTGTGACACAGTACTAATACAGCCTGAGACACAGTACTAATACAGTGCTAAAAATCTTATGTCGTAAAAAAACTCGTGACACTGGTGTCGAATATTGATTTGGTCCCTTAGGCACCCCCCTCCCAAAAAAAAAATTGTACATCACTTGTCATGACGTCCTAAACATTGAGGTGAGCCAGACCTCTTCATAAATGGCCGTCGTCTCAGCCATTAACAAAGAACATGGAACAATTTAAAAATAATGATAAAATAACAGCTCTGCAAAAGGACACAACCAACTCGGATCTTGAAGGCTTTTTATATCCAATATTTCATAGCCATCTTTGGGTACCTAGGAAATGAGAATCAGGAAGGAGGAGATTTGTAAAAATAGTGTATTCTTGATAGTTATAAAGGCTAGGGTGCACAAAGAATTTTTCTTGCTAATTATATAGGCTATGCTTGCACGAAGAAAATTTCGGGTTAATACTATTACTATCGGAGGTTTTCACTAACTATACATGATATTTTTTTTTTTTTTTTTTTTTTAGGATACTTCAGCTTTTTAGCTTTTGACTTCAGTTGTCGAGCTGTTTACATCCTAGGAATCCTTGGGCCTTTGCCTCTTTTCTTTGCCTCTTTTTTGGTCATCGCCTCTTTTTTGGGCTATTGGCCTCTTTATTGGGCTTTTTTAATTATTTTTTTATTTTTATTTTTTTTTTATTAACAAAAAGATGCATATTTTATTAGTAAGTGTACAAATTAAGTAGATACATTTTAAAGTACAATGATTGCAAAACATAGCAATGCATATAGTTACATTTAGGTTGTCATAATATTTTACCTTTTTAAATTGCTTTGTATATGGCGTTATTTTTTTTCCAATAGCATATAATGAATATTTTTGAAATTTAAGGTTCATAAAATATATGTGGTGAGAATGTGAACAATAGATAATTAAATAGAAACAATCAAAGAGTGAAAGTAGAAACTTAAATAATATTAAAGCATTTTAAACATCGTAGTCACATTTTTTTCCACTTTGTCTACATTGCTTATGGTTGTTTCCTTTGTGCTTTGCTACATTACCCCCAGTTCTTTATATTAACTTCTATCAAACGTGCATACACGTCTATGTGTGTACGCACTTATGCGAATATAGGCATTTAAACATTTATATTGTTTCTTTTGTTGTCTCCCTATTATTGACAATTTTTGATTTCCTCCCAATACATCATACATTATGAATTACGGTATTATTTGAAATACCATTTCAAAATTTGAATTTGTAATTGTTTTGTGTATTCAAATTCTTCAGAATTTTGAGGTAAATGAGAAGTATTTCTTTATTACTTGTAACTCAATTATAGTTTTTGAAAATTATCCCATTTGATATATTTTTATAATTATTTGAAAATACATATTACTAAACGTGTGAATGAATGAGAAAATCCGCTTGGCTATCTATCGAGTGGGGGATTGAATTCGAATCGCCCACTTCGCGACGACCTGACGTAGTTCTGATGGAGCGGGTGGCCGTTGTCTTCAAAGATTTTTTCCATTTTTCTTAGGCACTTTTGTTCAAAAAGTTCCTTTAAATGTGGTCATGTTGTGAGTGTAATTTTTGATGCTTTTTTTATGATGTTTTCTAGACGTTGCAACAGTTTAGATGAGGCGTTGCCTTGCCAACAAGTTATTCCGTATGTTAGCAGATTTTGTATAGTCGCGCCATAAAAAGTCTCAAGGATCTTCTTGTTGAGTTTGTATAGAGAAAAGAGTCGCTGGGCTGTTCTCTTTGCTAAGCCTAACCCTAAGCCATATCATACTTCACCGGTGAGCGATCAACATCTTCCTCACAGATATATGTACCTGAGAGAGCTATAGACATGGTTCTTCAATGAGCCTATTACCATAGTCTCTCAATGAGCCATTATCATACAACTTAATTGAGACATAGTCTTTGTCCCTTAGAGAACTATTGCAGTAGTCTAGCAGTGAGCATTCAGAGACCTATAGTCACAGTCCATCAGAGAACTATAGCCACAGTCCATCAGCTACAGTCATCAGTGACCCTTCAGATAGCTATAGCTAGCCACAGTCCACCAGTGAGCCCTCAGAGAACTATAGCTACCGTCCATCAGTGAGCCCTCAGAGAACTATAGCTACCGTCCATCAGTGAGCTTCAGAGAACTATAGCTACCGTCCATCAGTGAGCCCTCAGAGAACTATAGCTACCGTCCATCAGTGAGCTTCAGAGAACTATAGCTACCGTCCATCAGTGAGCTTCAGAGAACTATAGCTACCGTCCATCAGTGAGCTTCAGAGAACTATAGCTACCGTCCATCAGTGAGCTTCAGAGAACTATAGCTACCGTCCATCAGTGAGCCCTCAGAGAACTAAAGCTACCGTCCAGCAGTGAGCTTCAGAGAACTATAGCTACCGTCCATCAGTGAGCTTCAGAGAACTATAGCTACCGTCCATCAGTGAGCTTCAGAGAACTAAAGCTACCGTCCATCAGTGAGCTTCAGAGAACTATAGCTACCGTGAATCAGTGACCTTCAGAGAACTATAGCTACCGTTCATCAGTGAGCTTCAGAGAACTATAGCTACCGTCCATCAGTGAGCTTCAGAGAACTATAGCTACCGTCCATCAGTGAGCCCTCAGAGAACTATAGCTACCGTTCATCAGTGAGCCCTCAGATAGCTATAGCTACCGTTCATCAGTGAGCCCTCAGAGAACTATAGCTACCGTCCATCAGTGAGCCCTCAGATAGCTATAGCTACCGTTCATCAGTGAGCTTCAGAGAACTATAGCTACCGTCCATCAGTGAGCTTCAGAGAACTATAGCTACCGTCCATCAGTGAGCCCTCAGAGAACTATTGCTACCATCCATCAGTGAGCTTCAGAGAACTATAGCTACCGTCCAGCAGTGAGCTTCAGAGAACTATAGCTACCGTCCAGCAGTGAGCTTCAGAGAACTATAGCTACCGTCCAGCAGTGAGCTTCAGAGAACTATAGCTACCGTCCATCAGTGACCTTCAGAGAACTATAGCTACCGTCCATCAGTGAGCTTCAGAGAACTATAGCTACCGTCCATCAGTGAGCTTCAGAGAACTATAGCTACCGTCCATCAGTGAGCTTCAGAGAACTATAGCTACCGTCCATCAGTGAGCTTCAGAGAACTATAGCTACCGTCCATCAGTGAGCTTCAGAGAACTATAGCTACCGTCCATCATTGATTTTCAGAGAACTATAGCTACCATCCATCAGTGAGCTTCAGAGAACTATAGCTACCGTCCATCAGTGAGCTTCAGAGAACTATAGCTACCGTCCATCAGTGAGCCCTCAGAGAACTATAGCTACCGTCCATCAGTGAGCCCTCAGAGAACTATAGCTACAGTCCATCAGTGAGCCCTCAGATAGCTATAGCCATAGTCTCTCAGTAAGCTCTAGGTATAGCCATAGTCCCTCAGCCATACGCCTATTGCCTATTGCTTTAGCAAGTCACTGTCTAAAATTGGTTATTGCTGCCTAACAATTCATACTAATGGCCCCATACAAGCTCTAGAGTTAATTTTAAAGAGTTTTAATAAAGAAAAATCATTTTAAAAGGGACTTTAATTTATTAGTGGACGCGTTCCCGCCTACTCACCCACGCGCCTCCCCCACCCCCACTCCGCCCCGCAAATCGGTCACACACAACTCACACCAACCCTCGTCCATTGCCAAAGCTGGGGCATAAAATAAGGCGGGAGAACTCGCAGCGTCGAAATAGGCTGCAGGACCAGAAGCAAGAGCAGTAACTCTGTTAACATTCCACTATTCAAAAGAGTAACTTAAATTTTTTTTAAATTTTTCACGGCGTCAAGTTGTAAGCCAAAAATTAAAACGAAACTACAAATCTCCAAGTGAAACAATAGATACTAGTGAAGAAACGTAGAGGAAATAATATATACAGCTAAGTGAGCGCAGCGAATATTTATAAGGAATAAGTAACACAAGACAACAACAATTTATCTACCACATACTTCAGGGGTCGAGAACTATCACATTTAAACTTCAGGAGGGAAGACAGCGGAAAAGCAGTTCCTGAAGTGAATTTAAATTTCAATTGCGTCAAATCATGAAAGGGACATTCTTTCTGTCTATCGGTGTAGCAGTGACCTGTCTGCTGTCGTTGGGTAAGTCCAGACTATGTCTTTGTACTTCTGCTGATAGGTGTAGATCTTAAGTTTACACTGCGCATCTTTCCCAAGCTTCTAAAGCGCGATTTCAAAACTGTATATTTTAGACGGAGTGTGTCTCTTAGTCGCGCGTGCAACATACAAAATTGAAGGTTATTTATATAGGTTAGTAATCTTACAAAATGTCTTTCTAACATACACAATGTCTAGATTTCAGCTTACAAAATGTCTAGTTTCTAACATACACAATGTTTAGATTTCAGCTTACAAAATGTCTAGTTTTTAACATACACAATGTCGTTTCTAACATACAAAATGTCTAGATTTCGGCTAACAAAATGTCTAGTTTCTAACTAATGATAAGCTTCTAACTAACAAAGTGATTATTTTCTGACTTAAAAAATGTTTAGTTTCTAACTTACAAAATGTCTAGATTTCAGCTTACAAAATGTTTAGTTTCTGGCTTAAAAATGTTAAGACTAACTGCAAAATGGCTAGTTTCTAGCTTACAAAAAAAAAAAAAGAAAAAAATAGGCTAGTCCAGTATTACATCTAATGTCGACTTAATAACAAGTGCTTTTTAAAAGAAAAACAACAACACAAAACTATTTGATTCTCTAACCAGTAAAATCCTTCTCTTGTTTCTGTATGCATAAAAAAAAGTTCAAAGTAACATTAACTTTTTACTCTTAAAAATTCATTTTTGGAAACACATTTTTTTTTTGTTAAATTATTTCAGAAAGTCTCAGATTTCCGATCCATTTCATAGCCAACTAGTGACATTTCAAATGTCTTGAAACGCAAAATGTTAACACTAATTACAGCTCCAGTCACGTGACAACAGAATTAACACTGACTATATTTCTGACGACTGCACTAATTGTGAGCCTGAAAGTCGACATCTTCATAATAAAGTCAAGCTACTTGCCCTCGTTTAAATTGTCATTGAGCCTCGTTTGAATTGTCATTGAGCCTCGTTTGAATTGTCATCGAATTGTAATGTTCTGAGTCTTCAGCGTTCCCTACACCCAACACTTGTCCACGTTGACATTCCATTTTAACTCTTTCTTTGCTACATCAGCTGAAATGAATTATATAATCTCAATAGTTGTAATGGCATTTCGCGCCTTCTGGTAGTTTAAGTGTTAAACGGACTAACAAGCCAATCCAACACTTATGAACCTTGGTTTACTTAATCCCGGAGGAGTACTCATGAGTATTAGTTTATTGATGGACAACGCTTTTGATAAATAGTGATTTCTTTGTTCCTTTGTGCACACTATCATGTTTCGCTTGTAACAATTGTGTAGACCAGTATCGTTCTTATAGGGAAGGTGAAACCTTATTTGCATATTTTCGACAATATAACTTTTAATATTTTTTTTCCTCTTTGTGAATAATGCCCCTTCTCATTTCAATATTTCTGCCAGGAAGTGATGTTATAATAAATTGTAACATATATCCGATAATTAGGTGCATTCTTATGTTTAAATTCTATAACAAAAGTAAATGAAGTCTTACGTGCTATTTCAGACTGGTATGGGTCCGATCCTTGTAACCATTAAAGGAATAATTCACTTATAAATCATAGGATAGAATTCTGAACTTGGTTATCACTAAATCCATAAGTGATATTTAAGACTCATTGTGCTAATACTAGATACGTTTATTTTTGTTCATCAAGTCCTAAGAATATCTATTGTATAAATAAAGAAATATAAGAAAAAATACTTATTTTTGTAGCGCAAAATCCAACATATGAGTGGTTAGGTGGCTGTATCTCTCCGCTCTTAATTTCCGATCTATTTTATTTTAAATTTGTTGTTTTTTTCTTAATGCATCACGGATTCAACCCTCAGCGTCATTTCTGTGTGCTATTGTACGGCTTTGACAAATGCGTTTTTTTGAATACAAAGCTCCATCAGTAATTAATCTGATATAATTTATACACACAATTATCTGACATAATCTATTACAGATTTTCATGCATGTCGTATAAACTATAAATAGCTAGCTTTTTTGGTGCGCTGATCAAAATTAAAAATAAAAAGGGTTGATAAGTTATGTTTTTTTTATTGAATCAAATATTTTAAAAATTATTAAGAAAAAAAATATTTTATTATATTTTAAGTTTAATAATGTAGGTATTTTCTTTAGATAAAATTTGTTAAAAATGTTTTTCTTATTTCCAAAGTTATATGATAATTTCTGCGCACTTTTTCAGCACTGCAGAATACAATTTTCTAAGTTCTTCCCTTTAAAGCACAAAGGTATTTTAATATGGAGAAAGTATTAGATTTTTCACTTCTCTGAGTTAATAACTTAATTAACTCTTTAGACGCGTGAGGTAGTTTAGCCTCTAAACACTATGAATTGTAATTCCATTTTATATGCACTCATTGTAAAAAAAAAGCTCAGCACTTTAAGGGTTAAAAACAAAGAACTAGAGGTGATTTGATACGAAGATTAACTGCCTCAAATTAATGTATTGCTAAAATTATAGATTAATTCTTTCTTTATTTAAAGTTGGCAAACTCTGAAGTTAAATTTTAGCATTCTTGGCATTGTAGAGCTTATTGTGAATATCTCCAGTACAAAGTCCCTCTAATAGGACTCTAATAGAAACATAGATTTCACTATTTAATTTGGCTTGATCTCTACTATAGGCCTTCTGAACAAAAGATTTATACTTTACAAAAAAAATTACTTCTGCGTTTTTACCTTCATTTCCCGACAATATAGTTGCGCACGCACGCACGCGCGCACACACACACTCTCTCTCTCTCTCTCTCTCTCTCTCTCTCTCTCTCACTTACACTTTGGGCACTCACTCTCCGACATCTTGTAGAAATCTTTTTTCTTTTTCTTCCACTTATAGGCAATAAGTAACCTCGCAGGGTTACTTCAAGTTCGAAGCCCGACTTCCTTGAAAAGAAATGTCTTTATCTAAAATCTAAATAGAAACAAAACAACAAGTTTTAATCTGAAAAAAAAAAAATGTTTCTTAAAATATAGTCATTGTTTCCACACAGTCAACATACATACACACGAGAGCTATATCATGAGATTCGGGCATTGTTTTAAAGAAAAAGGAATTCGTCTGAGGACTACTTCCGCGTGGTCAATTCTCTCCACGCTTCATTGACTGCGCTGTGATGGCTGTAATGAGGTCAATGCGGGGGCCTCAAACTGAGTCTTCCATTGAACCGCCCAAACTCACGTGTCAAAGACTTGAACCATGTCCTCTTAAGGTCTCCCATCAAAATGACTGACACACGGGGGATGGGGTATTAAAAAAAAAGTCTAATCTTATAAATAGTCTGATCTTTCCAATGTTATTTTTACTGACATCAACACAGATCAAATGTGTACAATTGCCAATATTGTTTCGTGCTTTTTTAAATAAATTAGTTTGTTTCGTTAAGTTTGTATTGCATGTTTTTAAGTTGAACTTTAAATATTTTTGATTTATGTTTTTCTATTTCATAAAAACTCGCGATATTTCATTTACCTCAATACGTCCATTTTGGCGGGATATGTTGCGCGGGTGCTGTTGCTGGTATCTTGCCGGAAGTGACGTAAAAATGTACCTGAATGTAGATTTAACTCCAAAGACCTACCTTTGAGGCGCCTTCTTTTCGAATTTTGCATGCATTATATCATTTTTTTTGACTGATAGACATATGCAATAAATACTGAAAAGTTGTTACATTTAATTGGGTACATATATTTAAAATAGGGACCGCCCATCGTCTGTGGTCATTGATTGATGATAATGTCTCCCAGATGTAGATCTACAACGAAGCTATCCCCTTGTGGTGGTCAGTGAGTAACGAATGCATCGCGACATAGCCAACACAATGACTTAAGGCACTACGAGTTAACTGACCTAGGTCTAGTCACAAGCCAAATGTAATGTTAACGCACTAATCTGAGGAGGCGCGGTGGCTGAGCGGTAAAACGATTGGCCTCCGAAAGGGGGTTCAAATCCTCATAAAGACTGGGGATTTTTAATTTCGGGATCTTTGGACGCCTCTGAGTCCACCCAGCTCTAATGGGTACACGACATTAGTCTGGGAAAAGTAAAGGTGGCTGGTCGTTGTGCTGGCCACATAACACCCTGGTTAACCGTAAGCCAAAGAAAAAGATGACCTTTATATTATCTGCCCTAAAGACCACAAGGTCTGAAAGAGGAACTTTACATTTTTTAAAACTTAGGTCTAGTCCATAGCCAAATGCATTATTAACGCACTGACTTAGGTCTAATCCCTAGTCAAAGGCATTACAAGGTAACGCACTGACCTAGACCTAGTCCTTAGCAAAACGCATTAGAAGTTACCTCACTGACCTAGATCTAGTCCATAGCAATGTGTATTACAAGTTGGTGCTATGACGTATGTTTTGTCCCCGAGTAAAAAAAAATCCCTTTCGTCCAAACCATGGATTGAAACCTTGAACAGTGGTTAACTAGAATTAACCCTTGACCACCACTAACTTTCTGCACAAGTTTGGCACCTAATAACAAAAAATAAAAAGATCTAAATCTGGGTAATCGGTTGAATGCTCGAGGCGGTACGCCAGTAGTAGCTGGCCCTAATTATAATCATCTTACGCTCAATATTGAACAGTCAACACACACACACACACACAATCGGCACACATACACACAGAGTCGACACAAACTCACACACGGTCGATACACACATTAAATTCGATCATCGTTTGACTGGGCATTAGCTCCAGTCTTTAAAAATAAAACCCCATTGATTATTGGTAAATAAGTTAGTTGAAAAAGAAAAGAAAAAAAAAAAGGAAACAATACCTTTAGGCTCCTGTTTTTGTTTCGTCGCAAGGGAATGAGAATAAAAAGTGTAACCTGAATGAGCAGAAGTGAACTCTAGCAGCAGACGTCGCAACGTCCGCGTGGAAAAGCAGAAAATTGTAACTTTAGTGGGGACAGTGAATTGATAGAATGATAACCCGAAAGGCATATGAAACAAGACATAAGCCATAATATTAAGTTTAATCGGTTAGATTTTATGACTTTATATCGCCCCCCCCCATTTCTCCACATCACGCTCTCTTCTTTTTCTATCTTTATGTATTTTATTGCTCGTAGTTATTACAATGAGACTTAAAAATCGAAACTAAAGAAAGAGGAGATTTTTCTGTTATTAATGCGTGGTGACAGTTCCCCCGATATAAATATATTTGACTCCTGTATTCTTATTGAAATAAAGCACAATATATGGACTGTATAGTTCCATATATATATATATCATCATCGATCATCATCATCTTCATCTTCATCATCATCATCATCATCATCATCATCATCATCATCATCATCATCATCATCATCATCATCATCATCATCATCATCTTCATCATCTTTATCATCATTATCATCATTATCATCATTATCATCATCGTCGTGGTCGTCATCATCGTAAGTCCCTTGACTTTCGTCGTAGGGGAGCTGTAACAATTTGCGTAACCAAATCCCTTCCACTTTTATTTCAGAATTTTAAACAGTGACCAACTTCTAGACTAGACTTTTTTGCTAAAACATATCATTATATTTAGAACACAGAGTCATACTGACCTTGTGGACATTTGGGCACATGCCAGGTGGACCGGAATCCAACGGGCCGGTACATTGGATTATAAGGACATATCAATGGTTACGCATCAGTTAGCATACAATTTGATGGCCGAATTGAATGCGAGGGCCCGATTTCAACACCGAGTCCGCCCCTTTAATATATCACTAGATATTCTAATATAAAAGATAATGATGTCTTATACCTCGTCCCTTAGAATTACGCTTTTTTACGCAAATTTGAAAAAGAAATGTACAATTACATTTTTAAATAAATAAAATAGGAGGCGCGGTGGCTGAGCGGTACAGCGCTTGACTTCCGAACTGGGGACCGGGGTTTCGAATCCTGGTGAAGACTGGGATTTTTAATTTCGGGATCTTCGGGCGCCTCTGAGTCCACCCAGCTCTAATGGGTACCTGACATTATTTAGGGAAAAGTAAAGGCGGTTGGTCGTTGTGCTGGCCACATGACACCCTTGTTAACAGAAACAGATGAACTTTACATCATCTGCCCTATAGACCACAAGGTCTGAAAGGGGAAACTTTACTTTTTTTTTTTTTTTAAATAAATGGTTTATGGAAGATAAATATTTATAAGTTCCATGGACATAGGAGATTTTCCTACAAGGAGGCAATTAAAAAGTAGCAATCTTTTAAGTGCGTCCGGTGTACAGAAAACGGAACTATTAATAAGCGAAGTAGTGGTTTAACTCATTTTTGTTTTCACTTTTCATCACTGTAGAATCAAAATTTCCACTCTCCCTTTCGTTTGTAGTGCCAAGACTTTTTTTTTTTTATAAATATACATTTTTTTTTTAGTTGGCAACAGAGGTCCTCAATATGGCGTCCACTCTCGATAACGCACAACGGTATGATACGCTTAGAAATATCCTCGTACATATCAATTTTTGTTAATCGATGGGCTCCGATAACGTGTGCTCCGGCCCCAGCTATCCGACCGATTCGGCGATGTGTTCTTCATTTGTCTGTTTCCCAGTTTCCTGGTCATTCCGCCCTCCCCCCCCACCCTTCACCCCCGTCCTCCTCCGAGATGAACAAGTCTGGAACATCGTAGTTTAGGGGGCGCTAGGGCGTCTTGTACACGGATTCTGTTTTACCCGCGGACATCTTTTAAGCGTTGACGTATGACTGATGGCTACGTCACACGTTGGTTCACCCCCCCCCCCTCCCCCTCTCTCCTCCTCCCTCCTTTGGGCCCACAGTTTTATGTAAAGGTAAAAGGGTGAGCGATGTGAGTGAGTGAGGATGGATCCCGTGTGTGTGTGTCTGTGTGTGTTTGTGTGTGTATGAAGAGCGTGTAGGCCTACAACTTCAATAACTTTTCCCCCCTCTTAATGTTGGTCTATATCTTTTCGGATATAAATGTTTGTATTTGTGACTTCTCCTGGTACTAGCCTCCTGACTTTGAGCGGTTTCAGCTTCGAATGTTATTTACCCGGAATCTCAAGTGGCATAGGAAAGTCTGGCACAGGTTTGAAGTAATGGAAAGTAATTGAGAATTTTATGCACTGCTTAGACGTTAGGACTGACCCGTATTTTGTTTGCTTTTGTTATAATTCGGTGTGAACCTATCTAAACTTAAAATAAAGTGTCGTTCTGCTTTCGTGTCCAGAGACTGGGAAGTCGCTCCATTTTATTTCTGTTTACATACAGAATAACACGTAGTACAAGCCATAATACAAACCATAATACAAACCATAATGTAAACCATAATACAAATCATAATACAAATCATAATACAAATCATAATACAAGCCGTAATAGAAGCCATAATACAAACCATAATACAAACCATAATACAAGCCGTAATTAAAGCCTGTATTTTGGCAGCTTTCACTATACAGTGCTACAACCTAGCAGAACATGCAACATTACTCCAAACCAGTTTTGGATTTAAGAATGTCGAGGCCTCAGGGCAGTATTTTTGTGGAGGTCCCTGTAATTTTTAAAACTTATGAATGGAAATACTTATATCTAGAAGCATGCTTTATTTTAAAAGAAATAGAGTTCTTGTACATTTAATTTCACTTTCCTTTTTGAACTTTTTAAAAAATATGCATACTTAAGTTAAACTCTGTGACCCGTCGAAATTCGAATATATTTTATCTTGTTTGTGGAAGCCCTTTCTTGAGTTGATCTCCGGGGCTGTAGCTACACCTGCCCTCCCTTAAATCCAGCCCTGCTCCGAACTGTTTGGGTAACATTCGTTCCTTTGGACACACCAGCTGCAAGGAGTGTGTGTGTGTGTGTGTGTGTGTGTGGGTGGGTGGGTGTGTGGGTGAGGGGGGGAAGCGACACTTTTCCGACCATAACAAATGTCCAGGCTTTCTTCTTATTTCTTTGAGAGGATTCTTAGTGGCTGCGAGACTGAATTGGTCCATCAGTAAGTTACATTTACACTCTTTTGTGAAGTTATTTTACATTCAGTCCTCCAATAAGCTCCTATTGATTCCACCTTACCTACGCGTTGAAGCTCGCAGTCATTTTGACAGCGCTAACGACCCACGTAAAATGTGTTGTTATTTCATTCGGGCCTAATGCTTAAGCACATAATACATTATAACGAGCCTAAAATAATGAATATTTAAGTAATATTATGCATTGAGACGACACGTGACTTTGTTTCTCTTTCAGACCTTCTAATTAATGCGGAATATAAAGGTGAACTTTTTTTAAAATTATCACTATAACGCCATTATTCCCTAATTAATATCAGTTTTGTTGACGCCTGTGATAGTAAGTGTATGTGTTTTGAGTGGCTGGTAGTGCAGTGTGTGTGTGCCTGTGTATGAAATGACCAGTGGACCTTGAGTGTACATGGTTGAGTGAACAGCAGTGTGTCAGGACTGTGTGTAAAAGGAAGTCAGTTTTAGAGAACAAGTGGCTGGAGTAAAGAACATAAATAGAGACTAATAAAATCATTGGGTTTATTGAAGCTCATGTTGTTTTAGTGTGCCGTAAAGCCATAAGAATCATCAAGCTCTAAATCCAACTCTTCATAGAGATTCGAACTCGTAAACACTCGTGTCGGAAGTTAAGCTTAATTATCACACTCCCACAACTCCACATTTTCTTATATAAAAAGTAAAAGTAAATTTTCCCCTTTCAGACATTGTGCTCTATAGGGTAGATGATGTTAAGGTCATCTGTTTTTCTTTGACCAGCGGTTAACGAGCAGGGTGTCATGTGGCCAGCACAACGACCAATCGCCTTTACTTTCCCCCAACATAAGTCAGGTACCCATTAGAGCTGGATGGATTCAGGGGCGGCCCTAAAAATCCCGAAATTCAAAAATCCCAGTCTTTTCCAAGATTCGCACCCAGGACTCCAGATTTGGAAGCCAAGCGCTTAACCACTCAGCCCCACGCCCCTACATTATATTATATAACGCAACCGTAATGAATGCCCTTTTGGTTTTAGCAGTGCACCAGTGTGCACCACTCAAGCTCAGAACGATAAGTACAAGGGCTGGGTGCATTATTTCTGACTAAAAGGAACAGATGGTATGCATCCAATAATTCACTTACAGTAAACAGCTATGTAAATAATATCACGCATCAAGTCATATACTATCATAGTGTTTACTAATACTACCAAGAATGTACTACAAGATAACATCTTATTGATTGGGTCAGGCGGTATGTAGACTCTTGCAGACTAGTGACTCTGTCTGACTTGGTTAACTTCACACCCTTAGCGCCCCGTCCGCCCCGAGGGGCTGCCGTTGAGCTCCTGACATTGCGACAGGTCACGTAAATACTTAAAATACAACATACCAGCTCCAGGATTGCTCTCCGAAAATAAAAATTATTCACTTTATATTTAGCTTTGCATTGTACTTCTCTCACAATTTCTGGTTCAAAAAGGCTGTTGCGACGTTGGAACACACCCCCAGTGACCAACTGACTAGTTCTGTCTATTCCGCCATTCTCATCTGAGTCAGCTCCCCATGTTTGCTTTTCTGGCGCGTGTAATGTATTTCTCGTTATAAAGGAATTCTCTCTGGCACACGGGTTTAGCCGTTACAGAAGGCATGAACACTGACCTGCAACGTCACAACCTATGGGCCGTTTAGACCAATAGCTCGTTGCCACGTCACAGTTCTGTACATCCTCTTTCTCTTTAAATCTCACTCTCTTTCTCTCTCATTCTTTCTCTCTCATTCTTTCTCTCTTTCTCTTTCTCATTCTTTCTCTCTTTCTCTCATTCTTTCACTCTCTTTCTCTCATTCTTTCTCTCTTTTCTTCTTTCTCTTTCTCTCTTTTTCTTCTCTTTCTCTTTCTCTCTCTTTTTATTACTCTCTTTTTCTTCTCTTTCTCTTTCTCTCTCTTTTTCTTTCTCTCTTTTTCTTCTCTTTCTCTTTCTCTCTCTTTTTCTTTCTCTCTTTTACTTCTCTCTCAGTCTCTCTCTTTGTTTCTCTGTCTTTCCATCTATCTCTCTATTTCTCTCTCTCTCTCTCTCTCTCTCTTTGTCTCCCTCACTCTCTCCTTCCTCTCTGACTGGATATATCTATTTCATGGAAGAGTTGACACAAAGAATTCTCCAGAACTCTAGATCTATGTCTTACGGAAATGCTTGGAATAAAAACATGCTTCAGGTCTGGTGTTGCGGAAGATTTATGGAAGTGACCACGTCTGTAGATAGAAGGAAATATACTGCTGAATGTGTGGTGTCGTGATTTCAATCAAGTGTCGTCTATCTATGATAAGTGAGCATGAGAGAAAGAAGGAAATAATTACTAGAAAGAAGATAAAAATATGTTGACATTATTTTTGAGAGTTTGTCAAGGAAAGAGAGATCGAGAGAGACAGAAAGAGAGAGAGAAAGAAAAACGGCAATCGAGAAAGAGAATGAAAGAGAAAAAGAGAAAACGTGAAAGAGAACGTGAGAGAGAGAGCAAGAAAGAGAGATGAAAAGAAAAGAGAGAGAGAACAAGAAAGAGAGATGAAAAGAAAAGAGAGAGAGAACAAGAAAGAGAGATGAAAAGAGAAGAGAGAGAGAGAACAAGAAAGAGAGATGAAAAGAAAAGAGAGAGAGAACAAGAAAGAGAGATGAAAAGAAAAGAGAGAGAGAACAAGAAAGAGAGATAAAAAAAAAGAGAGATAGAAAATAATAGATTGATAACGATATTAAATATCTATGTAAGGAAAGAGAGTTATTAGAGAGAAATTGAAAGAGAGAAGTAGAGAACTGGACAGAAAGAGAGAGAGATAGATAGGAGAGAGAGAGAGAGACAGAGAGATTCATCACTATCCTTATGTCCTAAAGGACACGTGACACAATCGCACCAATACCAATGTTTTATTTCTCCAGACCGTGACTCCAACATTTCTACACTCTAACACGGCCACGTACTGTTCTTTCACTCCTCATCTATATACACATATATCTGGAAGGCTCCATCAAGAATTTAATTAAAAGCTAAACATTCGTCATTAAGATTTATGCCAGGAAATTTTTCCTCAATATTTAGGTTCATTATAAAAAAACAATCAACAAAAACAAACGGAACAAATTGAACAAAGATCAATATTTAAAACATAGACTTTTTGAAACATAGACTATTTAAAACATAAACTATTTAAAACATAGACTGTTTGAAACATAGACTATTTAAAACATAGACTATTTAAAACATAGACTCTTTGAAACATAGACTATTTAAAACATAGACTATTTAAAATATAGACTATTTAAAACATAAACTATTTAAAACATAGACTATTTAAAACATAGACTCTTTGAAACATAGACTCTTTGAAACATAGACTCGTTGAAACATAGACAATTTAAAACATTGGTTAAACTAAAATATAGACACTTTGAAACATAGACTATTTAATAGGCGGACAGGGTTCGGAGACGGGACCATTCAGATGAGATTATGAAAATATTTTTTTTGTCTCTTCTTACACATAGATCAAAACATTTATAAAAATAGTCTTCAGGCTTTTCGTGTTGATCAGCCACTTCCATAATCTACACAGCTGATATTGTTTACAACGTTGTGCATGACTAACACTGACCCACAGGGGCCACCTATGAGTTCGTGTTGATCAGCCGCCTCCATAATCTACACAGCTGATATTGTTTACAACGTTGTGCGTGACTAACACTGACCCACAGGGGCCACCTATGAGTTCGTGCGTTACATAAAGGGGTACGCATAGCCGTTTTGGGGCGCGAAGGGATCTAACCATAATTTATAAAACACAAATCGTTTTTTAGTATAAATATTGGGTTCTCCCTATATTATGCTATAGTATATATAGTATACATTCATCCCCCTCTCTCCGAAACAAAAAGTTGTAATTTTGACTATTTCATTAACCTATATTTGTGAACTTTGGATGGCTGACTGATCGTGTGGTATTCGCTCGATGGTCCAGGATTCGAACCATGCCCGCCAAAATCCCCAGTCATTCAGTGGGGATGTTTGGGCTAGGATATAATAATCTCCAATTCTTTTGGAACATCCAAAATCATGTCAAACATACAAACTATGACAGTTCAGAGTTCTACCTGAGACCATGATATTGACTTGCTTCCCCCACGCCATAAAAATATAGGAAAGGTGTGTCAAATTAAATCAATCATTTTCATGTGCACAGAAAATTGCACAGATTTTTTCTATCATTATTTCAATTTGTTTTTTTATGGTATTACCTGACCCCCCCTTTTTTTTTCAATTAAAAAGGGGGGGGGTATAACAATAATTACGTAACCAAATTTGAATCCCAAATCAAATGGACAAAAAAATATATTTCTTTTACATAAACAATACGCTCGAAAACTTGGATATGTATCATTCTTTTTTAGAGACATGATAAAATATACATATGTTTTCCAAACTTATCGCGCCAAAACAGCTGCGTCAAAACGTTTCGCGCCAAAAGAGCTGCGTCAAAATGATTCGCGTCAAAAGAGCTGCGTCAAAATGTTTCGCCGAAAGGGCTGCGTCAAAACGTTTCGCGCCAAAGCGGCAGCGTCAAAACGTCTCGCGCCAAAACGGCGGCGTCAAAATGTTGTGCTTCGACACAAAGCTCTTATACCTTACATTTTTATTTTATTTTTTGGTTTATATAACGGTTTTATATAACGATTTTAAACACGCTAGTCGAACCGAGATGTGTTGTCATTTTAAAATATTTTTTTCGTTCAAAATAATTTCCACTCTTTGTGTAACCACAAATAGAACTCATTCTGATCCAAAGCTTCTAAAAATAGACTTTCCTTTTTTTAGTCATGACGGCAGTGGAGATTAATTTGAAGAATTTTAGGTTGATGTCACTTTCAATGTTGATGGTCATGTCAAAACGTTTGACACTGACAAGTGGCGCTAGAGAAGTCTTCTGAGATGCTGAAAGAGAGAGAGAGAGAGAGAGAGAGAGAGAGAGAGAGAGAGAGAGAGAGGGGGGGGGAACCTATAGAAAAATATAAAATTTAGATATAGTACAAAGATTATTCAAATAGCAAGAGATAATATATGCTACACATCTAAATAAAAAGCAGAGATAATACAAAAGAAAATATGTATGAATAGATACGAAAGCGAGAATAAAACATTAAATTGTAAATATATGTCTCTTATTCTTTTCCCTGAGCGAGATGTCGCAGGGATACAAATTCGGCCCGAATCGTACCGTGCTAAATATGAAGCTACAGAACAATGGCCGGTCATGTACTGTGTTATAATAGCTTGTTCTGAATAGTCATAGGATCAACCTATTCTCAAACAGATTTCTTGAATCAGCCTATTCTCAAACAGAGTCGGGTCAACACCATAGATTCTATTATTGACTGCACGGAGAGGTACACTAAACGATTCACATCATCATTTGGATGGCAAGGCCCGTGTAATAGCTCCGAGTGGGCGCTTGATCCTAATTCAGGATAGAACAAAGGGCTTGACGACAGCGCTGGGGGTACAATGGGGGCCCCTGGGACACTCCCCCTGTTACCCCCGTCTCTCCAAACAATTAAAACACCGTGTAACAGGGGTGATAGTCAGGAAGCGCGGCCAGACTATTGTGTATCGACTGCCAATTGTCTCTTCTCGATTTTCCCGATAATTTCAGCTTTGGTTTGCTATTACGAAGATAGTGGTTCTCAAATTAACCAATAGGTCTGGCACAATGCTGATATTGTTTTTACATATAGATCTAATAAACATATAATGAGGTAGCTTAATTTGACTTTGGCAAAATTATAGTAGAATTTTTAAATTATCAAGCTTATCAACTTTACCTTCAGTTGGCTTCAACTATCCCTTAGTCTGTTCGACCCATTAGGGCACCCTTATGTTCTGTTCCTTCGTCTTAGGCGATAACTTTTTCTCGTTTCCAATACTGATTTCTCTTGTAAAGTCTTGTTCGCTTTCGGTCATTATATGCGTAATTTTTTGCTTTGTTTTTATTTTTTTATTTTGTGGCATTGATTTATTTATCATATGTTGCTGAAGTTGTTATGCCCTTCCGCGCAGTGTCTAATGCAGGTAAACCACTCGAATGTAACACACAAATAACGAAATCCAATAACACAGTCGAAAGGCCAACAGTAGAAGTTAGTCGACGCTGATACTGAATGTCGAACAAGAAGTTTTAATAATAACTTAGGGAATCGTCCAATGTCATCAAGCTAAATTTCTGCGTTCATAAAAAGCTCCTTTCCCCTAAAGCCGTAAAGAATAGTCTGTTTACATCAGGTGATATTTCGCTATTCTTTTTCAAAACCTAGTCTAGTTTTTACTAGTCGCGTCATTGTCTCTAAGTCAAAACCTCCACTATTTCCTTCTTCCCTAGTGCTATTAGAGCATGAAATGGGTTGCCTGAGCTAGCCAGGAAAACCAGTGACTTGGCAGAATTTAAGTCATTGATTAATATGCATGACTAAATGCATGACGCGTAGGACGTAATCATCTTCTTTTTTGAAGTAACGCCTGTATCATATAAGATAAGATAAGATTTACGAAGCAAATAACTAATTTCTAAACGTGGCATAACAAAGTCTTGTCCATGCGCAGCACCAAGTCAGCTAACTCTTCCTCTTTTTCTACCAGACCAATCTAGTTATCCGTAAAGCGCAAGTTTTTTTTAAATTCTTCTTCCGCTAAAGCTTACAGTACCTTCGTAACTCTTAAGATCATCTACTGTTATCTTTTCAAGGAAGGTATTTAAAGCTTTTTACCACCTAGAGAGACGTTGTATCGAGTCGATTCGGTTCAAATCTCTAGAATCGACTATCAGAGGCATGGAGAAAAAGAAATGGAAATATCTGTGCGACCAAGCAGCTACTCCTCTCTATATTGTTCAGCTAACGGAAAGTTTAAAGTTTCAAACTAGAAAAGTTGACCAAATCGAGGCTCCAGACAGGGAGCTCATTTTTCGTTAGCCGTCCAATTTTTTTTTATTTTTTTTTGGTGGGAAGAACTATGGTGTAAGACAAGCAATTGTGTCAACAAATTTTCATTGAATTAGTTGTCGGATGAACGATTTGTCGCATTTTATTTCCATTTCGCTATTGTTACCCTTGAAAATCTTGGTTAATTATATATATCCTTTCGGATCTATGTCTGGTTCATATTTGTTTACATAGAAGCCATTCACTGATGTCGAAAATTAGTAAATGATCATTTATTCATGAACGATTTCTCAGGAATTATCTTATTTTGTTTATACAAGACATTTTTTTTTATTATGTAATGATTTATTTACTTAGATTATATTATTGGACCAGCCAATGTGAGCGTGACATCTTGAGATGTTGCAGACGTCTGACTTAGTTTTTATTTAGAGAGTATAAAATCTTTTTTTAAATATTTTTTTTTAGAGAGTATACAATTGCCAACTTTAAAATGTTTTGTGAAAGATTGTTCGAAATTGTTTAAAGGTCAGAACGTCATTGGTTTTGTGTTCTGTAAAAAAGGGTTTTGCTGATAACACAAGAATATTTTAAGAACACATGTCAATTAATAATGTGGCGGAGACAACCTTGAACTTTGTCAACACAAAATGGCAAAACTGGAATTTCCGGAAAGCTTGACAGTGAGAAGTGGCGTAAATGTATTCCATTGTGGAACAAGAGAAATGAATGAGAGCAAGAACTAGGAAGAAGAGAGAGAGAGAGAGAGAGAGAGAGAGAGAGAGGGGAGGGGAGGTGGAGGGAAAGATAGAGAAAACAACATGACGGAATAGTCGGATGTTCGAACCTTGCTCAGCTTCTTCCCCTTTCGTTCTGAGTGAAGCTTTTGGTCTAGACATTATTTCCTAATTAAACGAGAGAGAGAGAGAGAGAGAGAGAGAAAGAAAATAAAAAGATGAAAGGAGGAAGAGAGAGACAGAGATAGAGAAGAGAAAGAGACAAAATAAAAGGGAAAAAAATTGTAAGAGAGAGAGGTAGAAAGAGTAAGACAAAAGAGAGAGAGAGAGAGAGATAATGAGAGTAAAATGAGATAGAAAGAAAAGTAGATGTTGACAGGAGTGACGTAGATAAACTTTGTTGAAGAGATGGTTCTTGAACACTTGATTTTGAATCCAAGGTCACTTCTGCTAAACCAAATGTGCAGCATATCTAAGAAAATAAAATATCATTCGTATCATTCTAAACAAAATGTCCATCTTACCAACCTAAACAAAATGGCCAGCAGATCAACCTAAACAAGATGTCTACCGCATCAACCTAACACAAAACGACAAAAAAATGTTTTTAACACATTTAAAAAACAAGATTACAAAGAGAGTTTGTGTTACACAAACTCAGAGGCGGCCCCCGTCGAAGTCGGATCCCTGTCGGATCTGCATATTCGCAAATAATATTCAAGAGGTGATTTAATTTTGATGTAAAATGTTTTACACGTTTCGGATGTTCCTTCAGAGTTGAAGATAATTACTTCCTAGTCCAAACCTCTCGCAGGACGACGGAGGATGGGAGCGGGCAGGGTTTGAACCCTGGGCCATCCATAAATCTGAACGACAGTCCAGCGCGCAAACCGCACGACCAGGCAGCCATCCGATGGTCAAAAGTAATAATGTTTCAAAGATTCATTTGCCGTAAATTTAAATTTGAATTTAATAAAAAAATAGTAGATTAGTTTTAGTATATTAAAACATTACAATATTGATCAAAACGTTTGGAAATGAAAATCTACACTTTTTTTTACACTTTAAGTTTAGAAATTGAAATTCTACATCTTAATCTAGTCTATTTTAGTCTAAACTAGATCTAGAAATTCTAGATCTAGACTCTAAAATAATTTTAATTAGAATATAAATCCAGATCTAGATATACTGTAATAAAAATCTAGATCTAGTTTAAAAAATCTAGATTAGATCTAAATCAAGATATCATTCCTTTTTTAAACGCGAGTCACATAACGAGGCTTAATAAACATTACTATGCCGAGTTCTTTTTTCATTTCGTTTGAAGAATTTATTCCATATAACGTCAGAGGAAAAAAAAAACAACACTACGTCACACGGCCTAGCTAGAATAAAAAATCGCCTTCATCTATAAGAGCCATTTATCGAGTGTTCATAGACTTTGGTGCACCGAGTGCGTTCTTTAAGCATTTCATTTAAAGAATTCATTCCATATGACGTCAAAGGAGAAAAAAAACACTACGTCACACGGCCTAGCTAGAATAAAAATCGCCTTCATCATTACGAGCCTTTTATCGAGTGTTCATAGACATTGGTGCACCGAGTGCGTTCTTTAAGCATTTCATTTAAAGAATTCATTCCATATGACGTCAAAGGAGAAAAAAAACACTACGTCACACGGCCTAGCTAGAATAAAAATCGCCTTCATCATTACGAGCCTTTTATCGAGTGTTCATAGACATTGGTGCACCGAGTGCGTTCTTTTAGCAATTCATTTAAAGAAGTCATTCCATGTGACGTCAAAGGGAAAAAAAAACACTACGTCACACGGCTTAGTTAGACTAAAATATGTTTTCATTAATACAAGCAATTTTTTCGAGGGTTAATAGACATTGGTGCACCGAGTGCGTTCTTTTAACATTACATTTAAAGAGTCCATTCATATGACGTCAAAGAAAAAAAATTCCATTACCTCACAATAGGCTAGTACCGGTACCATAAAAAAAAATGTCTTTATTTACACGAGATATTTAACGAGGGTTCATAGACATTGGTGCACTGAGTTCTAATAGATATTATTTAAAAAGGATCAAAGCCGCATTGTTTTTGCGTTTTGTCTGTCAGTCGGTCTGTCCGTCATCTTGATATAAAAAAACAACTAAAAGTTATTGAAAATTGATTAAGCTTTATTTTACGTTTCAAAACATCGCAATAATTTTTAGGTATTAACATAATTGAAAAGTTTATATAATAGATTGTTCCGGATGTTTGTATAAATAGTAAAAGAAAAAGAGAATTTCAGATAAATGTAATACCGTTAATTAAATTTTTTGGATGGTCTCGTATAAAAATTAGATGTACTACAGCCACGTGGAGAGATTTTCATACCTTACTTTGGTGTTTGGATTCTGTTTTCCTTAAAAATCGGAACATAATATTAACGATAATTAGATTTTTTAATGTTTTAGGTAGAAAGTTAAATGTACTGTAAGAGAGTAGTGAGTTAAAATATTTTTCATAAAAATCCGTAAAAACATTATTTCGTAAATGAGAAGATTATTTGTTTATTAATTAGAAGAGGGAGTTCAAACAATTATTTGGCGTTAGTAGATTTTTAAATAAATTCGGAAATTTCTGGCGACGATTTGTAAGAAACAAAATCCGGAACTTTCTTTATCGATTACAAAACTTCTATGTTATGTTTTAGCAAGAAAATTAAATGTCTAAAAAGTAATTTTCAGTAATCAATTCTAGTAAACTACTTTTTTTTTAAAGCCCCGAACAACCTATTGTCGATATTTAAATTTTTTTTTTAAAGATGAAAATACGGAACAATTTGATATTGATAACCAAATTATAGTGACGCATTGTCAAATAATATAAGTGTAATATTAGTAAATTATGCGATTTCAAACAATCATTAGGCATAATTCATGTTTTATAAAACAATATCCGGAACATTTTTACACTTAATGAAATATAAGTCAGTATAGAGATTTTGATTTAGCATTAATATGCTATTTACATAAAAAACGGAACAAAATATTATTGATAATGTGTTTTTGCAACGTTTAAGCATGGAAATTGAATGTAATATAAATTAGAAGAGCAAACAAACATTTGTTGGGGTGGATTAGTTTTGCACAAAAAAATCCGGAACAATTAATTTTTAGATACTTAAAACTATTGAGATGTTACGGGAGGAACATTAAAGTGTAAATCAGATTTTCAATAGCTTTTAGAGTTCTAGTTTTTTTAATCTAATCGTGACGGACAGACTGACCAACAGACCAAAAGCACAAAAATAATCTTCTTTTATTCGGATGGGGGCACTAAACAAAAAATAAATAAAATCTGATTTTTTAAAAAAGTTTAAGGAATTGGTTTAGCACCTGATAATGTAGCGACGTTACGCTACTGCACGAAAATCGCTGCATAAAAAGTCCATTAAAAAAAATGTGCGTGATATTTACATACAAAATGCATTATTAGCCTTTTTAAACAAACAGAAATGTTTTCTTTTAATTTTAGCAGCTAGTTGACCAGAAAAAACATCTTTAACTATTATTTATATTTGTTGTAAACATTTCCTGTACATTTTAAAAATATATTTGACTTAGTGATACTGAAAATACACAAAAATTGTCCATCTTTGTTAGCATATTCTAACATTGCCTCCCTTACATTTACGTAATTGTTTTAGAATTGGTGTATTTTTATGAAAAAATCGCTTGCATAATTAATTTTATAAATTAAACGGTTTGCTTTTAGAAAACCAAAAGTAGCCGTTGCACCTAAACTTTTGAAGCCGCATTTAATGATGAAATAATATTTTTCATAGCTCTTCTAGTTTTCGAGATCTGAGTGTGACAGACGGACAGACGGACAGACGGACAGACGGACAGACGGACATTTTGCACAAACCTAATAGCGGCTTTTTCCCCTTACGGGGGCCGCTAAAAAATAGCAATGTCACGTCTTGATTGCTTTATGGCCACGAAGTTTGAGTCCTATAGCTAAAAGTATATCTGTCATATTGACTTGACAACACATACGTAGAGGGTCCGCTTATCTTACACCCATACACCAAAACTACCCGCACACACTCGCGCTCATTCTACGGACACATCTTCAAATAGACACATTATAATGGTCAAGTAAATGAACCAAAGAATGGTGACTGAAAGAAACCATAGAAAATCTTAGTGTGAAGCTTTAGAATAGTGTTGATCTAGCCGCTACAGGGGCGAACCTTAAAAGGGGGGAAACATTCCAGCTGAACTCTAGTCCCTTCCTCGTCTATTTGATCATCTACGCCGTATCGTTCCCCCATTTTGGTTAGACAATATTATTGTTCATAATGCATTTTAATGGGGATATTAATATATGGATGCAAATTCATAAATAACAAGAGTTCGGATGTATCCGCCATACAGAATATTGAAGTTTTGACAAGCGAAATATTTCCATAAAATGTGATAAAAGTGTGTAGACTTATTACCTTTACATCATCCGCCCACTGGACCACAACGTCTTAAAGGGGAAATTTACTTTTTTTTTTTTGCTTTACTTTCACCACTGTAGAATCAAATTCTATAATTCATTTTTATATAATAGTTAGCAACAATGATCTTTCAATATGGCGTCCTTGAAATGATGCATTTAGTCTATTGATTTCCCAATCTGTCCCAATACTCCTCTTTTAATGTTCTTTTCATTTTCTTACGATTTTTCTTATAGTACATTATACCACCACCGCCTTTCTTCGTATTGCTTTTTCTCTCTCTTATTGAATGCTATTGCTTAAACAACGCCAATAAGATTTTGAAAAATGAAAACAAAAAGAAAACTCTTCCAATTATCTAATACAGAGAAACTCTTCATTACCTCTCTTTGAGTATTAAGCCATATGCTGACCTCCTTCAGTCGTAGAGCGACTATGGTTCATCTCGAACACTCATGTGACTGTGGAGCCCTATTTTGGAGAGACACTCCCGTCAGTAGGCTATAGATCAATGGAAAAACTTTTAAAAATCTGAAACAAGCCGTTGTATTGAAGTTGTTGTTTTTTCAATCCTAACCTATATTTTAAAGTTTAGATCTAGATCTTGTAATCCGAGTAATTGAACATTGAAAATAAGATCACTCTCGTCTCATAATTATTATTTTTGTAATTTTGTAGAGACATAGTCTAGATCTAGAAAGACTTGAATTGATCTAGGATTTACGAAACATTATCTCAATGGAAACTAACAGAAATTATTTTATATCATAGATTTGCGTAAATATATAGTATTGTGATAAATATTAATTATAGACCAATATTTTCAATTCGCTTTATTTCTAAACTTTGAAAACTAAAGATCTTTCTAAGACAGAAATTATCAATTATCAAAGATTCATGGCGACTTCCCTTACAGCTTAAAAAAAAAAGAGTTACATACATAACAATATATATATATATATATATATATATATATATATATATATATATATATATATATAGGTCTGTGATCTGATCGTTATTGGATAAGAATGTGTTTCCGTTTTCCAGTCTAGGTACAATATATATAGGTCTGTGCATTAAGTTTTTCTTTCAACGTAAATTTACTTTCCAAATAAAACACACCAATATATATGACAAAAATAGGAATATTCTGTTAGGAACATTAACCCATGTATTGCCATATCTCGGTAAAGGGACATAAACGTACTCCCACGCTGGCCCCCGCCCGGGGCCAGCCTCGATCCAGGGAGCCATTAATTAGGCCCTGGCGGTGGTCAAGTTGTCATAAACTTGTCGAAACTGGTCACGTGACTACGTGGCCCCTGTCCTTCGTTCGAAACGTGTCATAGGTGGACGTGAATCAGGACGCAAGTCAAAACGAGGCTGAACACGAGGAGATCTCAATGCGCTGACTCTACATCCTGTTGGACAATCGAGACAGATCAATAGCAGTTATAATACTAAGAATATCAACGCAATAGATAGAATGGAAAGACAACACACTATTTGTAAAATGTTTTACTTATTTCGGATGTTCCTTCAGAGTTGAAGATAGTCTACTTCCTAGTCCAAACCTCCCTCAGGACCACGGGGGATGGGTGCGGGCAGGGTTTGAACCCGGGACCATCGATAAGTCCGAACGACAGTCCAGAGCGCAAACCGCACGACCAGGCAGCCATCCAACGGCTGTACAGCGGCTAAACTGATTTACTCTTGTAAAGGTAATTGTGTTCTTTTGAGAATGGCTGCCTGGTCGAGTGGTATCCGCTCTAGACCTTCGTCTGGATGGTCTGATTACCATTGTACAATCTACAGTCGCCTTTTTAAAACTAAAGAATTACTTTGATTATAATTGTTTTAAAAAAAGAAGAAATAGTTACCTGTTAAAGGTAAATTATTAATGCGAATCTTCTTGTTTCGTTATTTCGACAGTTCTAGTTTTGCAGATAAGGGAGAAAATCGATGTTTCTATCTTGCTTGTTGTCAGGATAGCTCTCTGATAACTCTGCTCATTCATACAAACTGTCATATTGCAGCCAGCGTCCGGGGCGCCCCCCAAACTCCCGCCAGTACCATTCATCAACCAAACTACTTAAACACTTTCACTATGTAATAGGTGACTCACGCGCCCGACCCTTGCGCCCCACTCCCCATGCGCCAATTTCGACCCTTTTCAGACCCCGTAATTGCTTTTATAATAGTGCTATAACTTGGAGGCAAAATTCAGTCTGAAAAATGGTTAGAATGCTTGGCTATTCCATAGGTCAGTGATGGTGAAGAGAAAGGGAAACTGTTTTCATAAAGATTAACCCCCAACCTATAAAAAAATCCTCCTGGAATTATCTTATCTTATCTTCTTATATAATACAGACGTTACTTCAAAAAAGAAGATGATTACGTCCTATGTGTCATGCATGTTAACCAATGACCTAAATTCTGCCAAGTCACTGGTTTTCCTGGCTAGCTCAGGCAACCCATTCCATGCTCTAATAGCACTAAGGAAGAAGGAGTATTTGTACAAATTTGTCCTAGCATATGGGACGAGGGATGTAATACTAGTGATGGGAACTAAACTAAATTTTTTTAGTTAAACTAAAACTAAGTTTGAACTAAAAAAAAGTAATTAAACTTTTAGTTAACCACAAATTGAAAAAATTAGTTAAACTAAACTAAAAAACTTTAGTTAAACTTTTACTAACTATTTTTACCTTTTTTTAAGGACGAAACAGCCAAACATGAAAAATATAAAGTATAAAGCACAATCAATGTCTTTAGCAAAATATAATAAACATTTGTGCATATGAAAAAAAATTTAAATGTCTTTATGGGATAGATGTAGATCTTAATAGAATCACTAGAATGATACTATTATACTATTATAGAGAGAAATTAGAAGTAATTGTCGAAGTTCTAATATAAGTATTATAAGTTACCTTTTAGAAGTAATGATAAAACTGCATGTTGACTCTCTAACTAAATTTTCTCTCTCTACTCTTATTTTCTCTCTCTTCTCTTTCATCTCTTATTTTCTTTCTCCTATCTTGTTTTTTCTCTCTCTATCTTGTTTTGTCTCTGTCTCCTCTCTTGTTTTGTCTCTCTCTCTCCACTTTTGCTATCACCTCAGTTGTTCTCTTCTCTCTCTCTCTCTCTCCCTCTCGCTCTCTCTTTCTTCCTGCTGATATTCACATTACGTAAACACTCCCTGGGTACCAAATCCGTTACGCACAGTGATCTCTTCAATGCTGCATCGATTCACGGTCCGCAGGCTTCATCCGGCCCGCTCCAAAACTCTTCGGTCTACTGCGATCCGCGAGAGAGATATATTTTTCATTTTCAATAAAAAAAAAACCCTTTATTATTAGGATGTGAGCTGAATCAGAAATTCGATGGTCAGCACTAGTCACTCATACTCTTTCCATTAGAATAAATATCAAGTCATCTTCACATTGTAGTTTCTGTTGTGCCGATATATCGTGATGGCGCATCTTAAAAGCTTGCGTATTTTGTTAAAGTTACCCCCCCCCCTTTTTAGAGTTTATAATCCTTGGAGCTAGATGACGTAAAGGTCATCTGTTTCTATGGCCGATGGTTAACAAGGGTGACATGTGGGCAGCACAACGACCAACAGTCTCTACGTTAACAACGTCATTCAGGCACCTAGGCACGACATGGCCTAAACTGTGCCGATGTGCCGAAAACTCAAAACTCAAAAAAAAGGCACCTATTTAAGTTGAGTTGACTCGGATGTGTTCGAACCAGATCGAATCCCAGTGTTCTTTTGTTTTGCTTGACTCTATCGTCTGCTGTTATTCTGGGGTCATGACCTCTGGCATACCAAACGTTCTGTTTCAACGCCAATATGGATTAGTAAAAGATGAAACAATATATCGATAGAAATGTAAGTTCACGCTTTCTGGTGACAGAATGTTAATACATTTGAAATGAATATTTATATGTAACATACAGGCCACTCTAAGAGCTCATTGATCGCCAAAACGTTTGCAACTTTAAGAAAGAAAAGGCACTTGAGTGAAGTTTTGGCTCCAGGGCGCCGGAAAAGCAATCGAATGCAAAAATATTAAGAACGCCCCGGTTCATGGTTTATTTCATTTCCATCTATAGTCAAATGTTTTGCCAATTCCAGACACCCCGGCGCTAAAACAGTTTACGCCCAGGTCTCCCTTCGGTAACATTGATGTCAATAGACTTTTTTTTATAAAGACTATCCTTGTTGGCAGGTCGGGAAGGTTAGAGGGTGTCCGGCCAATGGTATGGCGTCACTTTGACTTTCAAAATAATGAATGTAGAAAAACAGAATGATATACTTGGCTGGGTTTATTACGAACAGTATATACGTGCCTGCAGTAGACATACCTATAAAAGATCATAAGATGTGCATATACAATAGACGCACCTATATAAGATCATAAGATGTGCATATGCAATAGACGTACCTATATAGATGTGCATACAGAAGACGTTCCTATATAAGATACTAGCATTACCCACTGGCTTCGCCCGTAGATTTATTTGAAGACTATATAGTGTTTAATTTCTAATTACACCGTGGAAATGCTCACATAATACTTTGTCTGTACCCCTCAACACTTCCTGTTCTTTTGCACTTTCAATAAAACTGTCCCCGTTTCAACAAACCCATTTCGGCCAGTGTATTCTAGTATATGTTACGTTTAATTAAGTGTTAAAAATTTCTTAGGATCGAGGCTATAAATTCTGTTTCAACTTTTATGTGGATCGAATCAATAATTTTAAATTTAAAAATTAATAAAAACATAAAAAAGTCGTGCGCTTAGGTAATTGAAACACTTCCGTATCTTTCAAAACTGCAACGATTTATCTACCCTAATCTATAGTAAACAAAATTAATTAATTAATGAACTAACTAATTACATTCCAAGACTCGAAAGTGGGAGAAATAAGATTTACACAAGACAGACAGACAGACAGACAGAAAGAGTGAGTGGATATAAGCTTTGTTCAATAAAAAGAAAAAAAAATGGGGGGGGGGTGTAGAAATTGACCTGACGACTTTGACCTGACTCAAGACTTGACTTAGTCCTGACTTAAAACTTGACTTAGACCTGACTTAAAACTTGACTTAGTCCTGACTTAAAACTTGACTTAGACCTGACTTAAAACTTGACTTAGACCTGACTTAGACTTAAAAGTTTTCACTCGTCCCTTTAGAAATGAAGATCATTACGTCCTAACGGCGGATCAAAGATTCGAACCCGATACCGTATAGACGACAGTCCTGAGCGCACAGCACAAGACCAGGCAGCCATTATTATATGTCATAACCCCCATTGCGCTAGTGAACACTTCTGGGATAAGAAACAAGGCCTCTTGAAAGCTGCATATTGTTACATGCAAAAAGGCAAACAAAATATTCCAATATAGTTTCTACATATTAGTTTATACTGACGTGTGTGTGTGTGTTTTAATATGTTGCAAATAAGTACACGCTAGTGTGTGAGACAGTGTTTATGTGTGTTTGTGTGTGTGTGTGTGAGAGAGAGAGAGAGAGAGAGAGAGGAGAATATGTGAATCTATGATGTTGATCATGTTATGTTGGCTCTCCACCAAGATTCAGTTCACTGATAATCTTCGGGACCTAGCCATAACACCGACACCATAGACCAGACCACGAGAAACATTCAAACCTAGCACACACACATAAAAAAACACACAAAATGGGGGTTCGGGTCTTCCGCACCGACCACGGACTCTTCAAAAAGCACGCGCAATATCTTAGGGTAACCAAAATTAAGTGCGCGATGGAAGGGTAAGAGGGGGTGGAAGTTCGACGTAGGCAGGAGTCATAAGGAGCTCCACGGCCTGGTCAATATTTATGAAACCCGGCTGTATTATACGTACTTCTATTATCTCCCTTTCCACTTCTTCTCCCCCCTGTTTTCCTCCCTTTGCTTCTTCGACCCGCTTGGAGAGAATATTATTGTCCGACATGTGCATAAAGGATTGGAAAGCATGTGATTGTAGACTCAGGGATTGGGGGATTGCGGACTTGGGAGGAAGCGGGGCGCGTTCTTTTATTGTGCTCTGGACACGACGTATCCCGCCCACCCCCATTTGTTTTCTATCTTAGCTTGCGAATGAGAATTGGGATGATTGTAATTAAGTCGGCCATATTGCATTGGACATCACGCGCGAAGACAACAAAACGCTAAAAAAAAAAAAAAAAGCTGGAGTACAAATGTATATTATCTACATAAAATTGAAACTTCTTACTTTTGATATCTTTGTTTGTGTTTTGTGTGGTTTTGTTTTGGTACTGTTGGACTTGAATAATGAATGATGCTGCACAATGGGAGGTCCCGAAAGAAGAGCATATTTAGGAAGATGGAATAGCTTCCCTTGTGGGCATTCCCTTATATAGCCGAGCGTAATATTACTTAGTAAGCATAGAGGGGCGGCGGTTAATTATAAACATAAGTCTAGTTCGACGGTGGCCATCGAGAAAAAAAAATCAGATGGACGCTGGTCATCCTGAAAAAACAATGACACGTAGATCACCTAGACCAGTGTTTCCCAAACTTTTGACCTATGAGTACCCCCTTTTATAATTTTTGTAATGCGGAGTACCCCTCGCCCTCCCCCCCCCCTAACCACACTTTAATTTATTCACATAATAAATGGGCATTTAAAAAAAAAATAAGCATAATTAATCAGGTGCTACTCGTAACCCCTCCAAAGTCTTCCCGTATCCTTGGGGGGGGGGGGGTACGTGTACTTTGGAAAACACTGCCCTAGACCATTTGAGATACACTGCACGATGGTTTCCCTACCAGGCAGCTCTAAAAAGCAGAATTGCTTTTATACAGGTGTTCAGATTGGGCCCCCTCTATATAGTACGCAGTTTTTGGAGAACATGGTCAGCATTCTCTGGTGACACTCCTGGCTCAACGAAAACGAGGCTGCATTAAGCGCTGTAGACAGAACTTTCGGGTAACCGAATTGCCAAGCATAAAGGGCCGGTTTTAATTAGCGGGTCGTATGTTGGGCATCACTGCACTAACAGAAAAGAGGAATCTGTCATTGGTTTGCTTTTAAAGGGGAAGAAATTTTTTTTTTCATTATGCAAAGAAACCTTTTTTTTTTTCTCAATCTCTTTTAATTGTTAACACATTATTTTATTTAAACTAGAAATCTAAAAATAAATAAAGATTTGTTCCTTCATTAGTGAATGGATATTATGTACGGCGTTTGAAAATTGAGGATTTTTTTAACTATAAACAAGTTACAGGATTGAAATAACTGCCATTTATGTACATTAAAAGTTTCATATTGAATTCACAAATAATCATATATTAATTTCAAATATTGGGCACGTATCTATATGATACCTCATAATAATTATTGTTAACCAGGAGTCATCAAAGCGCCTCTCAATTGGTCACCTTGGCCTTCCAAGGCATTAGAAATAATGACTAATCATTGATTAATGCAAACATGTCTGGTCATCTAGGAAAACAGATGAACCATGGTCGCCTAGGGCAAGACCAATTGTTCTAGAAGGCCTGAACACTGACCTGCAACGTCTTAACCTGTGGTCAGCTTAGACCAAGCTCGTCGCTATGCCGCGGGCCTGTACAAAGTGACTGTAAAAGTGCTATTTGATATAAGAAATTCGGTCTTAGTTTTGGTATACATAAATTTCATTAAATCAGAGGTGTCATAAAAATGATAAAGTTTTTCATTCAGACCTTGCGGTGTATAGGGCAGATGATGTAAAGGTCATCTGTTTCTGTGGTCGACTGTTAACCAGGGTGTCATGTGGTCAGCACTGGATGAAGACATTTGGTACAGAAGATTCTAGTTCGGTGATAGGCCTATAGATCCAGACCTAAAAAACGGTGCGCAATGTGTTCCCGAACTTCTATTTATATAGTTCCCTCTTTAATGAATACATGCGGGAATTCCCGCTGACGTAAGTGTGCTCAACTTATAGAGTAGATTTTCAGGACCTCCAGACCAAATTTAATTTAACATGATAATATTTTGAAAAATAATAAAGGTCAAGCCACAGCTTTCCATTTGTGGCCAATTATAGAGTAATTCTTTTCCTCAAGATATACATAAATTGTTAAATTTTTTTGGGAAATCCAAGGTTCTGTTCCCAGTTAATACTTATCGCCTGCAAACCATTCTCGTTTGTTGGTCTTTAGGCATCCATCATGTCATGGAGGCTTTTTTTTGTTTGTTTTTGGAAGGGTCCACTTGAGATCAAAGCGTTTTCGCCACAACTGTACAAGCAATGCCCATTCAAAGAAAACAAAAACATCGGAGCTATTTATATATTTCTTATTAGTTCGTTCCTTTCCAGCAATTCACCTTCACTTATCCCTTAGTCTGTTGAACCGTTGGGGCACCACATATGATCTGTCTACCATTTTCTCAAATTCTCTCTGTCTTTAGCCTTTGAATAGAATCTCTTTCAAGGACGTGCCTGCACATTCTTGTATGTTGTCTTCCTAACGCTTTCTCTGTCTGCCTCTTCTTCTTTTCCCTGGTACTGTTCCCTGAAGGAAGGTGTTTACGATCCCTGAGGACCTTGTGATATGGCCATAAAGTTTTAGTTTGTGTTTGTGACAGTGGTCAGCAGGTCATCGTGCGGCCGAATTGCCGTTTTCATCCTTTTACGAATCTCCTCGTTTGCGATCTTGGTAGGTGATATCAACTGTCCTTCCATCACAGTTTTTCTAAGTCTATACTAGCTAAATAGGCCTTCTACTGTGTTTTCTAAAAATTTATACAAACTTAGTAGGCTTTCTATTGTTATTTTTTATAAACGTGACTAGCGTCCTTATACCAGCTAAATAGGCTTTCTAGTGTTCTATTCTAAAAGTCTATACCAGTTAAATAGGCTTTCTAATGTTCTATTCTAAAAGTCTATACCACTTAAGCAGTGTATTGTAACTCTGTGTAAATGAAATGAGGTGATCCGACTGAACCTCGGAAATGATCATAAACCATCTTTAACGCAAGGGGTTTCATGATTCCTTCTTTAAGTGATCCAATTCACCTTTACGCCCTTTTTTACTTATCATTAATAGCAATGGCCCTCATGGGGAACTCCTCTTAAGTTTAGCAAGAGTGGCGCCCATGCATCTTCTTAGTTTTGTGTACGGTTTGTCAATGGCTTATTTCTACTGTAGGATACAACAGGACATTGGCAGGGGAAGTAATTAGGGGAACAAATATCAGTAGTTATCTTTCTTGGTTTTAGAACGCTAGTTCTCGTTAATATGAAATACTAGACCTAGTGCTTTGTCTTGCCACAAGTGGCAAGTTATTCGTGAATATTCTTCGAGTGCTTGAAAAAAATTATCATTAATTTTGAAGAGTTCCTGATTGACTCGTTTACACTTGATCAGCTCAAGACAAGGTGAACAAGGACTTTGCTAATTCTAATTGATTAACCTATTTAATAGTTCTATGTTGTCTTTATCTACATTTGTTTACAAATGGGATTGAAAATTGTTTTGGTAACACAATGTCGGCCATCAAAATGACTCTACTGTACATCGAGGGCAAATGTTTCGATAACCAACCCGTCTTACCTGCCCTTTGTCTTAATGTCCTACGGTTCACGTCATTCGGATCACGTCATTTTATTCACGACCTTACGTCACCCTGATCACGCCCTACTATTCACGCCCTTTCGACACGTGGATCACGCCCTACTATTCACGCCCTAATAGCCTCAAAATTAGGCCTATTGTTCTCCTTCGTATTTCCCTATTGTAAAGTTCCACTATAGGGCTGATGATGTAAAGATCATCTGTTTCTTTGGCCCACGGTTAAAGAGGCTGCCATGTGGCCAGTACAACGACCAACCGCCTTTACTATCCCCAACTAATGTCAGGTACCCAGTTATTACCAGGATTCGAACCCGGGAACCCCGATTCGTAAGCTAAGCGCTTTACCTCCGTATAACGTTGTGCATGTCGATGTCCATGTGTGTGTGGGGGGATACATATCTTATATCTGTATTCTTAAGTTAAATAGAAAACTGGTGAATAGTTTCAGAAATGTATTCTAAGAAAAAAAATGTTTCAGTTGATTTAATTGTATCTACAGTAGAGTACGAGGTGCACTGACCTAGCGATACACATTAAACAACAACCAATCTATATGTAATTATTCTGAAGAGTACTACAATGGATGATGCTTATGGATAATAATTCGCCTCTTTTTTTAGATTTCTGGTACAGATACCAATACTCTGCTTGTGTTGTCCCCCTTTACTGTCAAACAGAATCCAATACATTACCAGTGGTATACGTCAATGTAATATCTAATACTTTGTCTTGTATTATCTGGGTATATTGCTAAGATCAATTTACGTAATGGCCAGTAACATGTCTTTGTTATCTTGGTATATTGCTACTATCATTGAAGAAGTCATTTCACATTAAAGTAATGACATAATTTTTATTCGTGGACCAGTAATGCATGAGTTAATACAATCTTTCTTACATCTTGCAAAAGTTGAGAACCACTGGCCAAGATACGTTGTACAGACTACAGTCTAGGTCACAGTGTGTTATAATAGTGAAATATTTTATTTTTTTTTACTTTTACAGAATTTATTTGGAAAACTTTTTAAACGTGTCCTGACAAACATGAAGTTGCCATATAGCTCGATGGTCAATGCGCTTGTGGATTATAACCAGAATTTTTTTTTTCATATGAAATTTTTGTTTATAAGTATATCTAATACAAGTTCGATATATCAAGCTTGTTCTGTATAATATAAACGAATATATTGTCACTCATATCTAGTGGTCCCTGAAATGAGAAAGTCTTGTTTGTTCACTATATGAGGGTGACTAAGCATAGTTGTATATGGCCACTTATCGGAGACCAATCATTATAGAAGGCCTCAGTAATGACCTGTGACGTCGCGATCTGTGGGCAGTATAGACCAATAGCGCGTTGCCACGTCACAGGTCGTGACGTGGGGCCTTCTCTAGCGATCGGTCTTGACTGAACACAGCTCCATCGCTAACTGTACTGGGATTGAATGAACACAGCTCCATCGCTAACTGTACTGGGATTGAATGAACACAGCTCCATCGTTAACTGTACTGGGATTGAATGAACACAGCTCCATCGCTAACTGTACTGGGATTGAATGAACACAGCTCCATCGCTAACTGTACTGGGATTGAATGAACACAGCTCCATCGCTAACTGTACTGGGATTGAATGAACACAGCTCCATCGCTAACTGTACTGGGATTGAATGAACACAGCTCCATCGCTAACTGTACTGGGATTGAATGAACACAGCTCCATCGCTAACTGTACTGGGATTGAATGAACACAGCTCCATCGCTAACTGTACTGGGATTGAATGAACACAGCTCCATCGCTAACTGTACTGGGATTGACTTAACACAGCTCCATCGCTAACTGTACTGGGATTGACTGAACACAGCTCCATCGCTAACTGTACTGGGATTGACTGAACACAGCTCCATCGCTAACTGTACTGGGATTGACTTAACACAGCTCCATCGCTAACTGTACTGGGATTGACTGAACACAGCTCCATCGCTAACTGTACTGGGATTGACTTAACACAGCTCCATCGCTAACTGTACTGGGATTGACTGAACACAGCTCCATCGCTAACTGTACTGGGATTGACTGAACACAGCTCCATCGCTAACTGTACCGGGATTGAATGAACACCAAAATGATTCACTAGAGATGTGTTCCACAGAAACATGTCTTACCAACTCTTGAGATAACTCCCCAAACACTAAGGCTGTTGACGGCCGTTGACTTGTAGCACCAAACTGCTGGTAGACAACAAAACCGCTGTAGGCGTAGTATATTTTCACTTTCAAAACTTGAAATAACTTGAATAGCTTCTTTGTGAACTAAACTAATTATAAATTTTGTTACGATATAAACAAATTTAGCTTGATATAAAATCAAATAAATGTAGTAAGCTTTAGTAATAGGCTAATATAAAATGGTATTTTGAAAAAAAATTCTAACTCACTATAAAACGCGCCTTTTCAATCTGGCATTCTGAACTGGTAAGGCGTATCCAAGACAGCTTACGACAGTACCGCTTATGTTGCACCATTCACACTGTATCGCCACCAACCAATCGCTTATTTTTTTCTCACCATCACCATAGAAACACACACACACACAGATTCCACAACAACGGCTTTTACATGTGTATTGCTGCACAGCAGACTAGGGTCATTTGTACTCTCTTTCTCTCTTATCTCTTTTTCTTTCCTTCTCTACCAATATGTTCCCTTTCTTACTCTCTTTCTGTAGAATCCTATACTCTTAAGCGAGCAATTCTTGTATGTATGTATGTATGTATGTATATATATTTATATATATATAAATTTTATTTCGAAAACGGCTCTAACGATTTTCTTTAAAAGTTCACGGTATGTGCATAATAGTGAGAAAAAAATTCTCAACTCATTGGCCACATCGGGAAAACTCGAGGTCGACCGTTATATCGGTTTGAAAATGCCTCATTATCGAAAAATTAATTTTGGCTAGAATGTTTTATGAATGAAAATTTTCCATGACGTAAACGGGAAAAACGCTGCTTACGTCACTAGGCTTACCGCATTACACTAAAATATTTCTTTGCAAACAAGAATAAGTTTTAAAGAATCAATAGACCTTATTAAACATTTGCGCACCATGTTATTTGATTTATTATAGAACTATGAAATAAAAGTAATGAAATAAATGTGCCGATGTATGATTAGTTATTGTGTTTTAAGTGCTTAATAAGTTGTTTACACTTTAATTGTGTAGAGCGGTGTAGATACCTTTTACTTTGTTGTTTATTTTGCTGCTGACCTCCAGCTGTATCGTTCTGAGGTTGCATGCAACCATGTGCTCTCTTCTATGTCAGCTAAGTCAAGTTTGCGCCATAAGCTGGTGTTTTAAGCGTCTCGGTGTTACGTCGCCCACTTTTTAGCTCACCAAAAAAGACTGCCTTTGGCATGCGTTCGTCTGAGATTCGTCTCCCATACAGGATACTGCTAATTCCCTCTATACAAAGGCCGCGGATACACATTTGAGACCAAAAGAAAATTTGCTGCCGTGGACAGACGCAGACGCTAAAAGAAAATCTTAATCGAGCACCGCGGACAATGGTTATGCTTGCCTTGGATGTGGCAAGATATGTAGGTCACAGCTGCAATCCTCATTAATTTTCGGACTCTAAGACAAGCCTTATTATTATTATTATTTTGCTGGTGAATTATTACCATGTGTTCATGCTTCGGTGTCTACTGTCCTGTACCAAAACAAAGGAAATGGTCATACGCCTTACTAGCTCACACTAACCATGATATCTAGCGAGCGGTCAACGAGTTTGCTTACGCTGCAGCCTCTTTTGATTTAACTATAAACCTCGGTAAAAAGCTTGGAGTTAGGGCGTGCTGACGGAAAGCCCAGGAGAGATCTGAATGGAGGGATGTGTAAAAGCAGGTCATAGCACCACTGGGATGGATGGATGGCAAAAGCCGGTATGAACTTCTTATAGTCCGACAGTCAGGCTGTGCAGGGCACGTATCCCGTATGGGTAACGAGCATATTATTCGGCGTAACAGAGGTGCCCCACGGAAACGTTTCTTTAAAAAACTAATGCCATGATTTAAGTCTAATAAGAAAAAATGAGCCATTTTACTTTGTCACTAAGTGCATGTTTTACCCTATAACGTAGAGAAGTTACACTGCAAAGACTTCTTCCAAGCCAATAATAGTAAGCCTACAATAGTTTTACCCAAAAGATGGATTGCAAAACTTTAAGACGGACTTGAGCTGTAGTTTGTCTAGACTGTAGGAGGACTTAAAAGACTTTAAATTTAATCGACATGTTCAATTAGGCCTACAATTAGAACTAACAGAACACTAAAACAACTCTTCAGATTAGTAGTCTTTATCCGATCGTTCATTTTCGTAATTACAAGAATATTCCCAAAATGATTTCGGGTATATAACCTTCCGAAATTATTTAACCGAGCGAGGTTCGGCCACCTGGTACAAAAATATTCTCAAAATGACTTCGGGTATATATCCTTCCTTAACAAATTATTCATCCGAGCGAGGCTCGGTCACCTGATATTTCTCATAAATAGAGTCTTTTGTATATCCGGTGTAAAGGACACAGAAGAATTACAATAACTTTGGTATTTAAAAAAACTTGTAATAACTCTCGCGCACTTTTAACTACAGAAAAAAGACAATTATAGGCTTTTCGCTCCTAGCACAGAATATCTTTTTTTTTAATTAATTAGTTCACAACAGTGACCTTTCAATGTGATGTACTTGAAATTTGTTTATTTTGTTTCAGAATCTCCCCCGATACCTCATTTAGTTTCAGGGGCGTAGTTAGGACTTTGCCATCATTTGAGGGCCCGGGGGCTTGACCTCTTTGGGGGCCCCCTGGATTTTGCGTAATATTTAATATTTAATGTAACAAAATACTCACTTGGGGCCCCCCTCAAGTATGGGCCCGGGGGGGGGGATTTTCGAATTACCCCCTCCTTCCCACACCCTAGCTACGCCACTGTTTAGTTTTCTTACTTTTTTCTTTAGATTCCATTCCATTACATCATCACTTCATTTCTCTATATCTCTTTCTCTTCTTCTTCTCTCATACTGTATTTCATTGCTTGAAGAACGTGAACTGGGACTCAATTATCAAAATATAAACAGATGGTACATTACGGTAATAGACTCAAATATGAACATTCTCCTTGGCTCAATTTCTTGATACTGCTCATCATCAGAAGTGCTTGCACCGCGCTGCACTATTAATAAGGTGCACCTAAAGGTGTGCACCAAATAGGTCACAAACACATGCCCAGGACCTACTCATTTAACCCAGTGGCGCTACAGCCCATGGAGGGCCCTGGGCTTTACGTCTTCATGCCTGGACTTTGAGCTGCTGTAGATCTGCCTCTACGTTATCAAGCCACCGTGCTCGTGGTCTGCCCTTTGGGGCGCCTGCCTTTTGATTTTTTTTGCCGGTGAACAATCTTTGTTCCTCTGTTCTCTGGCATTCTTTCGAGAAGACCTGCCCCCCCCCCCCCCCCCCAACGTGATCTGTTCCTTTTTATTTCCGTCACTATGGAGGGGTCTTTATTTATCTAGTATATTTCGTGTTTGGTGCGAATCCTCCATTCGGTTTCCTCACGTATGGCACCATACATTTTTCTGAGGATTTTTTCTTTCCCAAGTGTTTAGCAGACTTTCTGTGGTACGCCCAATACCTAGATACAACAATACAATTACCGTCAAAATATCAGAATTCTATTTCCGCCAAAATTTTTATATATATAGATAAGGATTTTAAATTGTAGTATTTGGGTGTCTGTTATTTTATCTTCTGCTCTGCCTGTGAACACGATGACGTCACATCGTCTGCTGCTATTTCCCGCCAAACTTCCACACCCCCACAGTCCATCTCATTAGACAGTTAGTCTTGCCAGGACTGACACTTTTATGAATACAATTGATTTTGTGGCTTTTATCGCCTCTGTTCTATTTAACATTTAATCATAGTACTATAAAGAAAAAATAAACACACACAAACATTCACACGATGAATCCTGAGAGTGTACAGATTTTTTTTTCTCTATGACGTCATGAGAAAACTATTTATAGAACGGTTGGAATTCCCCCCTCCCTCCCCCCCCCCCCCCCCAAAATCGCTCAACCTCAGTGAAAAGAAACAAATCGTTGTTGGCTGGGTGTCTTGTCATCGGGTTGAACAGAGGGTGTTAGGTTTCAAACTAATCTGGTCATTGTGAATAGTTGGTTGTTAAGTTTCAAACTAATCTGGTCATTGTGAATAGTTGGTTGTTAGGTTTCAAACTAATCTGGTCATTGTGAATAGTTGGTTGTTAGGTTTCAAACCTAATCTGGTCATTGTGAATAGTTGGTTGTTAGGTTTCAAACCTAATCTGGACATTGTGAATAGTTGGTTGTTAGGTTTCAAACTAATCTGGTCATTGTGAATAGTTGGTTGTTAGGTTTCAAACCTAATCTGGACATTGTGAATAGTTGGTTGTTAGGTTTCAAACCTAATCTGGACATTGTGAATAGCTGGCGTGCTATGCTTTTCTCGTCACGTGACATCACGCCGCTGTCGTCTGCTAACTTTATTCATATAAGTATAGTTATTTTTATTTGTAAAGTAAACTTTTTTTTTTTACGGAAAGGTGACATAACAATCTCGAAAAGGTTTGATTTTAATTAAATAGAACGATTTTTTCTTCAACAGCTAATCAAATAATTAAAACTCAGGTCTTTGTAACAGAAGATTGAAGGTTCAAATAATTTTTTTCCGCCAAATTTTCGGTCATTGCTAGAAGTCAAAAAAAAAAAAAAAAAAAAATTAATATTAAGTACCAAGATTTGTATCATGCAAGAACTCAGCATTAAAAATATCGCAGCTATCATGTCATGAAAGTTGGACACTGAACGCTGAGGCTGAGTGAAGAATTCAAGCTTTTGAGAGTAAATGCTACAGAAATATGCAGGGTGTTAGATACCAAGAAAATAAGGCAAATGAGTTTGTACTTTAACAAGTCAGCACTGTGGCTGGCAGAAGGAACTACAAAACACAACACTGGGAAGAGACGAAAACTGAGCTGGTTAGGTCATATCGTAAGACAGGACTCAGTATCAAAAGTCATTCTTCAAGGTACAGTGGAGGGAGCACGAAGAAAGAGTTGACCAAAGAAAAGCTGGACAACGTCAATGAATGGACCGGCTTCTCTCTAGATATTCTGCAAAGAACAGCTGCTGACCGGGAAAAGTGGAGGGATTTGGTTACGCCAACTGTCACAGCGCCTCTACGACGAAAGTCAAGGGACAGATGATCATGTCTTGTCAGTGTAGTTGGAAGGTCTATTTCCTGGTCATGTGATACGGAATATTCCTTCATATTTGATTTATCACTGGCATTATTGGAACTTTAGTATAGATTATATCCCGTAGAGGGCAGACACTAATAAGCCTCATAGAATGGCAGAATGATAAATATCTCACAGAGGGCAGATTGACAAATGCCTCAGAGGACAGATTGATAGATGTCTCTTCGAGGGCAGATTTAAAAGTGCCTCACAGAAGAGTTTTAGGGAATGATTGAAGCATGTCTTTTAAAGGGCAAATAGTTCTAATTAGGGCTAAATGTTGTTCTCTCAAGTTTTCAATTACCTTTCGTAGCACAATTTTAATTCAGTTGCAAGCTATACGTAGTGCCTAGTTTAAAAATACAAATCTATATTTTAACTGAAAACTCTAGATCTAGGTTTCTAAACTCAACCTGTCCAAATTACTCTCCAACGCAGAAATCCTAATAGCACACCTCCAACAAAGAAAAAGATAGGCATCAATATTTCGATGTTCTACAACAGCGGTTCTCAACCTTTTAATCTCGGAGACCCCTTTTTGGAATCCCCCACTCGGCCGCGACCCCCCCCCTCCCCCAACACACAGCAAAAGAAGAATAAACAAAAACAATAAATATTTTCTTTGGTCTCAGGCGACCCCTGGCAAATCGTCAATCGACCCTCAACGGGGTCGCGACCCACAGGTTGAGAACCCCTGTTCTACAAAAAACCCAACATTGAAACACTGACATTACGTGGAACCAGCCTCTGTGTTGAACTTTTGTTGACCTTACTGGAAGAGGCTTTTTTTTTTTCAGAAGATCACAGGCCCGTGACGTCACAACGGAGGCATTTACCAACTTCCGGCCCGGCAGAATTTTCCCATCGCGGCATTGTGGGATTACCGGTTATTGTCACGCATGCGCACGACGTTCACAATCGCATTAAAAAAAAGGGTCTGAGGCTTCCCCCCCCCCCCCCCATCTATCGAGAACTAAACATACTATTTCAATCATGCAATCGTTTGGCTCTTCTGTATTATGATCAGAGATAAGGCAATAGTAGACAACTTAATTTATAGGGCAGGTTCACGACTGAAGGCCATTCAGTGAACTTAAGGTAAACAAACAGAGAATGTTGTGAAGTCTGAGTCTTACACACTAGGAATCGTTATGGCACAAGGGCAGTAATGGCGCTGTAATTCGTTGATGTTGATGTTGGTATCTAGAGTAAACTAAAAGTACAGTTCTCTCCCTTTTAGACATTGTGAGGAGAGGGGTGTAAATTTAAACTGTTTTTTAATAGTCTATGGTTGAGGGGGGGGGGTCTAGTGTGGCTAGTACAATGCCCCGGACTTTTCAATAATTAGCTTAATGATGCTTGCAATATAATTGCCAATATGATTGATAAGATGACCGAGTTGAATTACGTGTATCCGACGGGTCGAGGCTCCCACCCACAGGGTATAGTGAGGCGTCAGGGCTTCGGTTCCAAACATATAGACTTTTAATATGTATTGCTAGGTTAGTGCGCCTAGTATTGTCATAATTGGATGCTAAATCAACTGAAACATTTCTTTCATAGAATACATTTCTGAAACTATTCACCAGTTTTCTATTTAAGTTAAGAATACAGACATAAGAAATGGATTTCCCCAGCAAGTGTCTAGGCTTCAGTAATATAGGGAGAGTCTATAAAGTCTATATGAAAGTACGAAATAGGACGATAGGGCGTAATTTAGAGGCTTTTAGGACTTGAATAGTAGGGCATGATTAGATAAGGACATGAATAGGGGCGTGAGTGATGGCGAGATGTATATGCCCCCCCCCACACACACACACCGTCGAGGAAAGGCTGGACACTGTTGAAACAAAAACACAAATAATCTTCCCTTCAGGCGCCATGACTTACAATCTCGTCAGATCATTCGCTCGATTCATATGAAGAGAATCGCTGCCAGGTCTGAACGTTGTGGCTGCTCGTTACGCACTGTTATATCAAACTGTGGATGTATTGAACTGCTGAAGGTGGCCCCCATGACGTTCGATATCATGTCGATACAGGACTACGTCAAAACACGACTAACTAGCCTCGTTGTGGTCTGAAACTCTTGTTATAGTTTTGAAGTTATAGTTTTGAAGTTATAGTTTTGAAGTTATAGTTCCTTGACACCACATTGATTCCATTACTGTCTGCATAGAACTCTACCCAAGACTAAAACATCACACCAGGGGCGTTTTCAGGCTTTTGGTAAAAAAATAAAATCCTTGTAAAAGTCAGTTTGTTCTCTTTTGTTTAATGACCTATATTATTGGAATGTGGTGGACCATATGATTGAAAGAAGAATGGCTGCCTGGTCGTGCAGTATGCGCGCTGGACTGTTGTTCGGAATTCTGGATGGTCCCGGGTTCATACCCTGCCCGCTGCCATCCCCCGACGTCTTGTGGGAGGTTTGGACTAGGAAGTAGATTATCTTCAACTCTGAAGGAACATCCGAAACATGTACAACATTTTACAAACATTTTCGATGCAGGGGCAGAGTTTGCACATTCCTTTGCACATTCCTTTGCACATTCCTTTGCACATCCCTTTGCACATTCCTTTGCACATCGCTTTGCACATCCCTTTGCACATTCCTTTGCACATTCCTTTGCACATTCCTTTGCACATTCCTAAATCGGCTTCTAATAACTTAAGTCGTTCTGAGCGCTAAATACAGTTCTAGCCTATATATAATATAACATTGTATACAAGTAGAACTATACAGGTGATATAAGCCTATACATTAATCAGTATAAGAAGTATGTAAGTACGAAATTACACTTCTGAATGGTAATTTTGTACACGCCAGTATCCATCCTTCCATCCTAGTGGCGCTACAACCCATGGAAGCGCTGGCCTGCTTCTACACACCTTTCCATTCAGATTTATCCTTGTGCGTTTCGTCTCAGTGACCGAACTCTTTAAGTTGTTTTGTAGATCCGCCTCTACATCGTCAATCCATCGTATCCGTGGTCTGCCTTTTGTTTTTGGCCGATTTACAATTTTTGCTTCTCTGTTCTCTGACATTCTTTCAAGTTGACCTGCCAAGGGAAGTCGCGAAGTCTTTTTTTTTTTTTTTATTCTAGTCACTGTCCCGGGGGGGGGGGGGATCGGGGGGGGGGGTCTTCACACAATTGATTTAACTCCTGGTTAGTGGGTGTCCTACACTCAGTTTAGATTTTTCTAAGTATTACGCCAGTATCACAATATTAAAACAAAATTCTTATTCTATATTTGGAAACACAGCAACACCATTCAGCTTCAGATAGTAACAACACAGCAGCAATCAGCAGTAACAATCAACACACACACACACACACACACAAATAACAACTAGTAACAACAACATCAGAAACAACAAATAGCAAACACAGCACCCAGTAACAGCAACCGACAAGGATACAAAAAAAAAACAACAACCCACCAACAACAACAAAATAAACACAAATAACAACCAGAAACAAACAGCAATTACAAACAGCAACTACAAACTGCAACTACAAACTACAGACTGCGTTAACCACTGGAAGCACTCAGGCGTAATCTAAAAAAGAAAAAAAGCGTAAAAAGTCTAGCAGTCTCACTCTGACATTCACCTTAAATTTGAACTCGGTTAAAAACATGGATGTCATGGGGTGCTCAGACTTTACGAAACAAACAAAAAATTAGTCTCGTAACAAATCTCTGATTCCCGTAACAATTAATCCTCTCCCTCTCACCCCCCCCCACCCAACCACATCTACTCAATGTGCACTTTTAGATTTGAATTCAACTTCTGCTATTTTTCTGAATGCATTTCCGGTTAAACTGTCGCACGCGGCGACGACAATGAAACATTCGTTATGGTTCCACCAATCAAATTCATTTTAGTCTGACCAATCAAATTCTCGTTAGGAGAACTACAGTGTGAAATGAAACGCGCAGACGTGACCTCGTACAGAGGACTGCCCTTAATAACCCCCCTCGACTTGTTATTTCGTCAGAATTATTCAAAAATTGTTACATCAGGAGGTAGTGTTTTTTTTTTTTTTACAAAAAAATCTAAACTTTTTCTTTTTTTAGTATTCCTCCCAATTTAAAAAAAAAAATAATTTGTTAGCACTTAAGTTATTTTTTTTTCGATTCGGAACTAGTATTTTAAACATTAATTTTTTTTGGAAGTAATAAAACTCAATTAAAGATTATCAGGGGACATAAATGGAAAGATCGTTTAAATAGATTTTTTCATCTTTTGCTTTGAGTACAAAGGGACGAAACTATGTCGGCTATTCAAGTGCAAGGTCATATTTAGAATTCTAAAACTTTGAAATAAAAGATCGAATCAAACGGTTTTTATTATACATAATGTATGCCGTGCCGGAACTCACAAGATATTATGAAGGCCTATGTTATTCGAGATATGGGGCCCATTTCGTCCAAATGGGTCTTTTTTATTAGTTTGGATATTATATGTTAATGCTAAATATTTCTAGGGGATCCTAAGCTATAGTTTGTGTTGCCAATTGGTAAATCCGGCCCTGATTTTATGTTAATGTTAATAATAATTATAATAATAATCTTTATTGTCCGTAAGGAAATTTGTCTTACAATTTGTGCATTACACCAAACAAAACATTATGACTATAAAAAACAAATGTACATTCACACCAGATTCACTCATAATTTACATGTGAAAAGTTTATATCAGATTGTTTCTATTTAATGATTTGATTGCCAGGGGAACAAAAGAGTGTTTGTGTCTGTTTGTCTTTGCTATCTTTGTCTTGTATCTCTTTTGTGATGGTAAAATCACAAAATCCTGACCCAAAGGGTGATTCTTTATTTCGAGGATCTTGTTAGCTTTTTTATAGATGTTTGTCTCAAACAGCTGCCCAAATGGGGTTTGTTTTTTGCCAATGACTTTACCAGCAGCATTTAGGATTCTATGAAGTTTATTTTTATTTTTAATGCTCAGATTGCCATACCAGGCTGTGCTATTAAAACTTAAAATATTGCAGATGTGAGCGTGATAAAACATAGCCAAGCCATTTTCGCTAACATTAAACGAGGACTGTTTTCTCAGTAATAATCTTTGCGGCCTTTTTTATCTGATATAATCAGTATTTGCAGTAACATTTAGTTTATTGTCTAGGATAGTACCAAGGTATTTAAAGGTTTGCACTATTTCAATAGTCTCTCCAGCTACAGAAACAATATCATTTTCCTTCTTTTCCCTACGAAAATCGATTATCATTTCTTTTGTTTTTTTAACATTTAATAATAAAAAATTATCTTTACAGTATTTTCCAATGTGTTCTATTTCTCTGAAATACTCATTTACGTCTGAGCTCTATGAGAGCAGGGCAAGAAGAGCCGCATCATCACCGAATTTTGTGAAGGAGCAAAAAGGACTTTCGGATTGAAAATCATTGGTGTACAAAATGAACCACAATGGCAATGTCACAGCCCCCGGGGGCGCCCCTATGTTAACTATGCGTGCATTTAATATTACATTGTTTACCCTAACCCTCTTGAGGTCTCTGGGTCAAAAATTCATCGTACAGACCTGTCAACGAACTATTGGTCTAAACTGCCCACAGGTTGTGACGTTGCAAATCAGTGTTCAGGCCTTCTATCACCACTGGTCTCGATTAGCAGAAGTAAAGAATGCCCCAAGAAGTTATTGATGTCATTAATAATAAAGATTCTCCATCGCGGGTCAAGGTGTAGTCTATCAATTAGCGTTAGATATGTGTCTCTCTGTAACTTGTTTGCCAACTATCTTCTTATACAGGGGTTCTCAACCTGTTTGTCGCGAGCCCCTTTGGGGGTCGATTGACGATTTGCCAGGGGTCGCTTAAGACTATCGAAAATATGGATTGTTATTGTCTACTTTTCTATTGCTGTGTGTGTGTAAGGGGGGGTGGGGAGGGGTCGCGGCAAAGTGAGGAATTGTAAAAAAAGGGGTCGCCGAGCTTAAAAGGTTGAGAACCGCTGTTCTAATATGTCTTCCCTAAACTGTTGCGTCGTCAGTTTCTGTCCAATGTACAGCTATTTTGGTTCTAGAGTATCGTCTTAACAAATATTCTAAACCGCACTTTTACTAGAGTATCGTATTAACAAATATCAGCAAACCAAAAGCATCGTATTCTTACTAAAAGTATCGTCTTAACAAATATCATGAACTACCAGCATCGCACTCTTACTAGAGTATCGTATCCTAAACTAATAGGATGGTCATTTTACGACTTTCTTCAGACGATCAGGACGACGACGTCTGCTGAGTACATGATGTATTGCAAGTTTTATCTCGTTCTGTGAGGGGTACCAAATACACAAACCATAAACAACGTCTTTACTTAACCCAAATACATGCCAGGTCGTAAACATCCCAATTCCAAAATTGTACTTATTTCCAAAAATAGATAATCCTTGCTTCCGTTTTTACAAAAGAACAACTTAACAACAACAACAACAACAACAAAAAAACATTGAACAATCAACGCAATGTGATTAATTTTACCAATCTTTGACTAGGAGGTCTAAAACGAAATGTCGGACCTTCGGCCAAAAGCAGAAGGAATCTCTTCGGTGTCACTGTGAGGGAGGGAGGGGTAGAGGACTTGTGATTCTGTTCAATCTTCGTAAACCATTGAAAACCTATTGAACAATGTCCTGTCCCTCTTCCCTAGCTTCTCTGTCCTTATTTTTCCAAATATTTTTTATAAAAAAACATGCCCCCTCCCCCTCCCAGTGTCCCACAAAGTCAGAATTTCAAGTACTAGAACGTAGAATACAGAGAAAATGTTGAATGGTCTCAACTCTCCTCCATTTTGTCCTTATCCTTGCCTGACATAAAATCCTTTCGAAATGTTCCTCTTCTCTCAACTGGAAAGATTACACCCACACAAAAAAAAAGTTCTTATCGCAGAAGGACTAGAATAAAGTATTGACTAAAATCAATAACTTCTGACCAGAAGGGGGTAGAAAATGTTGTATAATGATGAGACATTAAAAGCAATATTTCAAAATAATTTTTTTCCACTTGGCGGCTGACTGAAAATTTCCTGAAAGCGTGTCTGCTTTTTTATTCCTTGAAGATGCTAGCGAGATATAGACTTTCTATCTATCTATCTATCTATCTATCTATCTATCTATCTATCTATCTATCTATCTATCTATCTACCCATCCATCTATCTATCTATCTATCTATCTATCCAGCTAGCTAATTATCATCAACGATTTATCATACAACATTTATTCTCAACAATGCCCTAAACCAGGTCACGGTGATTTGCAACGCAAATTCTTAATTACATATTTGCATATTTGTTAAAATAATCGATTGGTATTTAATTTATTTAAATTAGGCATTAAAGCACATACAATTATTATTTTTAAAAATTCAATCAATGTATAAATGTTAATTTTATTTCCTTGAAATCACGCACCTGACGTCATATCGTCTGCCCACGTAACCACCCACCTACTTCCTTTCAGAGAGTTTTCCCCCTTATCGTCTGACACTTTCCTAACCAAAACGCCATTACTCTCATATTTTCCGCGTTCTTTAGACTGTAAGACGAGCGCTGCATGCTAAACAGACTAGGACTATAGCAGTACTGAACACAAAACTCTCCGCTAGATTCTAGCTCGGTACTAGTAAATACACCCGGCTTTTGGAGAATTGAAATACTAATGAAGACGTTTCAACCATCCCTGCAAATAATTATTTATTGTTTTAAAATCCAACCTCTACCATTCCAAATGTAGGCCTATATAATAATAATAATAATAATGATTAATAATAATAATAATTGTAATTAAAATAATAAATAATAATAATTATGATAAATCAGTTTCAGTTCTAGTTTTAAAAATGGGATATCATTTCTTTGCTATTCTCTTATTCCAAGTCAGATTTTAAAATTATTATTAGCTGGAAGAGAGAAAAAAAGTGTTATGGTAGCATATTGGTAGCCATTTTAAAAATAAGAGAGCGGAAATGAACGAAAAAAGAAAGGACAAAGAAAGAGAGTACCAAAGTAACAAAAAAGAGATAAAGATGAATTGATAGAGAGTTAAATGGAGAGAGAGAAAGAAAGAAAGAAAGAGAGAGGGAGAATGAGAAGTAAGCATTCAGGAAGCCTGTCCTCTAAGGAATGCATAACATTTTTTGAATGTATATCAGTAACACAGTGTATTGCATACAATGAAATTAACACATTACTAAATATGAAGGTATTATAAAATAGAGAAAAATTATACTTCACATAGTATAGAAAAAAAAAAAACAATCTAGAATCTAGACCAATCCACGGTTTATATATATAAATTAAAACGAAATGAGCTTGTATTCAATTATCATTCTTCGGAGCATCCTACTCCAGTCATGGTGCCGTCTTTCTCAGCAAAACTCGAAGCTTAATTTGAAAGTATTAACGTTCTCAGTTATGTACCTTTGTCTTCATACGTTTCTAAAAATAGTTCCGGATGGTATATTTATCAAGATGTTTTTAATTTGAATACCTGGCAAAGTAAAAGAAAAACTAGACATTGACTTGTTTGACTGAAAGTGCCTGATATTCTTAATGATTTTCTACTTTGTCTGTTACATATTTGTCATTTAAAAAATAATGTACAAAAAGAATTAATTGAAATGTTAATTTATCAGAAAAAAAAAATGACACGTGAAATCAGTCACCTTAATTACATGCAATTAGAAATGTGAGCTTAAAGAATATGAAATTTGAAGGTCGCATCTCTAGTACATAAATGAAGCAACATTATTGACATGATGATCAATTCTATCGTCACGTCACTAATTAGGTCTAGTTCATTTTGAATGATATTTTTAAGACAGGCTAAAATAAAAGGCAGGTATCTGGGTCATTTTGTTTTATAGGTTAGTGTGGGGATGCTAGGGTGAAGGTTAGCCAAAATGGCAGCAAATAGTTGACTTTCATGTCTGCCATTTCTCAAGTCTGCTAGCAGTTAGAGGGTCATTGATGGCATTTATCTTCGTTGGGGACTAAAGTATGGATTTATATGTAGGACTGTTATGTGGATTTATGTGTAGGACTGTTATGTGGATTTATGTGTAGGACTGTTATGTGGGTTTATGTGTAGGACAGCTATGTGGATTTATATGTAGGACTGTTATGTGGGTTTATGTGTTGAACTGTTATGTGGATTTATGTGTAGGACTGTTATGTGGATTTATGTGTTGGACTGTTATGTGGATTTATGTGTAGGACTGTTTTGTGGATTTATGTGTAGGACTGTTATGTGGATTTATATGTAGGACTGTTATGTGGGTTTATATGTAGGACTGTTATGTGGATTTATGTGTTGGACTGTTATGTGGATTTATGTGTAGGACTATTATGTGGATTTATGTGTAGGACTGTTACGTGGATTTATGTGTAGGACAGCTATGTGGATTTATATGTAGGACTGTTATGTGGATTTAGATGTAGGACTGTTATGTGGATTTATATGTAGGACTGTTATGTGGATTTATATGTAGGACTGTTATGTGGGTTTATATGTAGGACTGTTATGTGGGTTTATATGTAGGACTGTTATGTGGGTTTATATGTAGGGCTGTTACGTGGATCTATATGTAAGACTGTTATGTGGAATTATGTATAGGACTAATATGTGGATTTATGTGAAGGATGGTAACTTTGATTTATGTGTAAAATAGATATTTGGAGACTTCGCACTAACATTTAATCCGAGTAATCTGCTCATTGTTTCCTTTTTAGCGGCCCCCGAAAGGGAAAAAGACGCTATTAGTTTTGTGTGAAATGTCTGTCCGTCTGTCCGTCCGTCCCGTTTAGATCTCGTAAACTAGAAAAGATATTGAAAATCCGACATCACAATATTTTAGACCATTCAAAGTTCTGATGCAACGGCTACTTTTTTTTCCTGAAAGCGAAAAATCTAATTTTTTAAATCAGTTATGCAAGCAGTTTTTTAAAGAGAAAAAGCTAATTAGTATGCATTATAAGTTAGACCTAACTTAAAACGAATAATAATCTTATAAACTTTATTTTCTTTAATATTGTCTTTTTTGCAGAATTTTTTTTTTTTTTTTTTTTTTGAGGAATAAGAGATTGAGCCTTTTCAAAACAATTAAATTATTTACAAGACTTCAGTTAGGCCTGGAGAGGCGCGGTAGCTGAGTGGTAAAGCACTTGTCTTCAGAACCGAGGGTCCCGGGTTCGAATCCTGGTGAAAACTGGGATATTCAACTTCGGAATCCTTGGGCGCCTCTAAGTCTACCCAGCTCTAATGGGTAACTGACATTAGTTGGGGAAAAGTAAAGGCGGTTGGTCGTTGTGCTGGCTACATGACACCCTCGTTAACCGTAGGCCACAAAAACAGATGAACTTTACATCATCTGCCCTATAGACCACAAGGTCTGAAAGGGGAACTAGTTAGGCCATGTTCACATCTAACTTTACATTCACTTGCACCTATCCTTTGATCTGCTGCACCGTTGGGGCACTACACAAGATCTGTCAACCTTCTTTCTCCATTCTTATCTCTCATTTGTCTTTGATATAATTTCATTTGCATGTTCTTTCTGAAAATATTGAAGCCTGCCTGGGTGGACCACTTCGGGGGCCGATTTTAAGTTTGTGTTTCCACACAAACTGTCTTTGTAACCTTGTTTATTTTTAAATAGGGACACTATTATGGAATAAGGAAAGAAGAAAAAATAAAAAATACTTTTTAATATTTTTTTTTTTAATTGTAAAGTGTTATTGTATCATTTAGTTTTGATAAGTCATGTAATTATATACATGATCGGCCTAAACATATAAATCTGTCCGATAGAATTTCTTTTTTTATTAATTGTTTTTGTTTAGCCTTTAGCGTTCTTAATGCGCTAAGATCCTATCACTTGTCTAGACCAGATCTGATAGGGGAAGACAAGAATAGAGCATCTTTGGGTAAAAGTAAAGGCGGTTGCTCGTAATGTTGCACCCTCGTTAACCGTGGGCCACAGAAACAGATGACCTTTACATTACCTGCCCTATAGATCGCAAGGTCTGAAAGGGGAACTTTGCTTCTTTTACATACGGATTGAAGACCTCAGCATTTTCAAAGAAGTTTTTACTTGGCATCTTGAACATTAGCCCACACTGAGGGCTTTATTGCTTCAGGGGCAGTGCTGGATTTACTTAAAGGCAACGTAAGCTATAGTTAAGGGGCCTCATCTTGCAAAGGGGGGGGGTGCAAACATGGTTCCGGAGATATTTTCATTCATTTCGAAGAAGCTAATTAAAAATTGCCTTGTGTTGATTACTAGAGCCCCCCCCCCCCCCATATCTCAAAAAGCTTAGGGCGTCATCAAGTCTAACTCCAGTCCTGTGCAAAGGTTCCACATTATATTTTTTGCGTGTGCGTTGAAACGCCCCTGACATGCGAGTCGGAAATTGGTATGACCCTCATGCCGAACTAGGTTA